>NW_026776280.1:0-70539 GCF_030936135.1 Gavia stellata | reverse complement strand
TAGGAGCAATCCCTGGACGTTCGCAATATCGGTGTTGAGCTCTGGCCAGATTGAGCAGGAGAGGCTGTGTACGTTGGAAGTTTTAGTAGGCTAAACAAGTTCAGAGCCCAAGTGTTTGTGGTTCGTTTGAGAGGTTACCAGTGGGAGATGAGGACCAGCAAGAGCTTTCAGGGCTGGCACCTTTAGTGTAGGAGCAATCCCTGGACGTTCGCAATGTCGGTGTTGAGCTCTGGCCAGATTGAGCAGGAGAGGCTGTGTACGTTGGAAGTTTTAGTAGGCTAAACAAGTTCAGAGCCCAAGTGTTTGTGGTTCGTTTGAGAGGTTACCAGTGGGAGATGAGGACCAGCAAGAGCTTTCAGGGCTGGCACCTTTAGTGTAGGAGCAATCCCTGGACGTTCGCAATGTCGGTGTTGAGCTCTGGCCAGATTGAGCAGGAGAGGCTGTGTACGTTGGAAGTTTTAGTAGGCTAAACAAGTTCAGAGCCCAAGTGTTTGTGGTTCGTTTGAGAGGTTACCAGTGGGAGATGAGGACCAGCAAGAGCTTTCAGGGCTGGCACCTTTAGTGTAGGAGCAATCGCTGGACGTTCGCAATTTTGGTGTTGAGCTCTGGCCAGATTGAGCAGGAGAGGCTGTGTACGTTGGAAGTTTTAGTAGGCTAAACAAGTTCAGAGCCCAAGTGTTTGTGGTTCGTTTGAGAGGTTACCAGTGGGAGATGAGGACCAGCAAGAGCTTTCAGGGCTGGCACCTTTAGTGTAGGAGCAATCGCTGGACGTTCGCAATGTCGGTGTTGAGCTCTGGCCAGATTGAGCAGGAGAGGCTGTGTACGTTGGAAGTTTTAGTAGGCTAAACAAGTTCAGAGCCCAAGTGTTTGTGGTTCGTTTGAGAGGTTACCAGTGGGAGATGAGGACCAGCAAGAGCTTTCAGGGCTGGCACCTTTAGTGTAGGAGCAATCCCTGGACGTTCGCAATGTCGGTGTTGAGCTCTGGCCAGATTGAGCAGGAGAGGCTGTGTACGTTGGAAGTTTTAGTAGGCTAAACAAGTTCAGAGCCCAAGTGTTTGTGGTTCGTTTGAGAGGTTACCAGTGGGAGATGAGGACCAGCAAGAGCTTTCAGGGCTGGCACCTTTAGTGTAGGAGCAATCCCTGGACGTTCGCAATGTCGGTGTTGAGCTCTGGCCAGATTGAGCAGGAGAGGCTGTGTACGTTGGAAGTTTTAGTAGGCTAAACAAGTTCAGAGCCCAAGTGTTTGTGGTTCGTTTGAGAGGTTACCAGTGGGAGATGAGGACCAGCAAGAGCTTTCAGGGCTGGCACCTTTAGTGTAGGAGCAATCCCTGGACGTTCGTAATTTCGCTGGTGAATTTTGGGGAGCTTGAGCAGGAGAGGCTGTGTACGTTGGAAGTTTTAGTAGGCTAAACAAGTTCAGAGCCCAAGTGTTTGTGGTTCGTTTGAGAGGTTACCAGTGGGAGATGAGGACCAGCAAGAGCTTTCAGGGCTGGCACCTTTAGTGTAGGAGCAATCCCTGGACGTTCGCAATGTCGGTGTTGAGCTCTGGCCAGATTGAGCAGGAGAGGCTGTGTACGTTGGAAGTTTTAGTAGGCTAAACAAGTTCAGAGCCCAAGTGTTTGTGGTTCGTTTGAGAGGTTACCAGTGGGAGATGAGGACCAGCAAGAGCTTTCAGGGCTGGCACCTTTAGTGTAGGAGCAATCGCTGGACGTTCGCAATTTCGGTGTTGAGCTCTGGCCAGATTGAGCAGGAGAGGCTGTGTACGTTGGAAGTTTTAGTAGGCTAAACAAGTTCAGAGCCCAAGTGTTTGTGGTTCGTTTGAGAGGTTACCAGTGGGAGATGAGGACCAGCAAGAGCTTTCAGGGCTGGCACCTTTAGTGTAGGAGCAATCCCTGGACGTTCGTAATTTCGCTGGTGAATTTTGGGGAGCTTGAGCAGGAGAGGCTGTGTACGTTGGAAGTTTTAGTAGGCTAAACAAGTTCAGAGCCCAAGTGTTTGTGGTTCGTTTGAGAGGTTACCAGTGGGAGATGAGGACCAGCAAGAGCTTTCAGGGCTGGCACCTTTAGTGTAGGAGCAATCCCTGGACGTTCGCAATTTCGGTGTTGAGCTCTGGCCAGATTGAGCAGGAGAGGCTGTGTACGTTGGAAGTTTTAGTAGGCTAAACAAGTTCAGAGCCCAAGTGTTTGTGGTTTGTTTGAGAGGTTACCAGTGGGAGATGAGGACCAGCAAGAGCTTTCAGGGCTGGCACCTTTAGTGTAGGAGCAATCCCTGGACGTTCGCAATTTCGGTGTTGAGCTCTGGCCAGATTGAGCAGGAGAGGCTGTGTACGTTGGAAGTTTTAGTAGGCTAAACAAGTTCAGAGCCCAAGTGTTTGTGGTTCGTTTGAGAGGTTACCAGTGGGAGATGAGGAGCAGCAAGAGCTTTCAGGGCTGGCACCTTTAGTGTAGGAGCAATCCCTGGACGTTCGCAATATCGGTGTTGAGCTCTGGCCAGATTGAGCAGGAGAGGCTGTGTACGTTGGAAGTTTTAGTAGGCTAAACAAGTTCAGAGCCCAAGTGTTTGTGGTTCGTTTGAGAGGTTACCAGTGGGAGATGAGGACCAGCAAGAGCTTTCAGGGCTGGCACCTTTAGTGTAGGAGCAATCCCTGGACGTTCGCAATGTCGGTGTTGAGCTCTGGCCAGATTGAGCAGGAGAGGCTGTGTACGTTGGAAGTTTTAGTAGGCTAAACAAGTTCAGAGCCCAAGTGTTTGTGGTTCGTTTGAGAGGTTACCAGTGGGAGATGAGGACCAGCAAGAGCTTTCAGGGCTGGCACCTTTAGTGTAGGAGCAATCCCTGGACGTTCGCAATTTCGTTGGTGAATTTTGGCCAGATTGAGCAGGAGAGGCTGTGTACGTTGGAAGTTTTAGTAGGCTAAACAAGTTCAGAGCCCAAGTGTTTGTGGTTCGTTTGAGAGGTTACCAGTGGGAGATGAGGACCAGCAAGAGCTTTCAGGGCTGGCACCTTTAGTGTAGGAGCAATCGCTTGACGTTCGCAATTTCGGTGTTGAGCTCTGGCCAGATTGAGCCGGAGAGGCTGTGTACGTTGGAAGTTTTAGTAGGCTAAACAAGTTCAGAGCCCAAGTGTTTGTGGTTCGTTTGAGAGGTTACCAGTGGGAGATGAGGACCAGCAAGAGCTTTCAGGGCTGGCACCTTTAGTGTAGGAGCAATCCCTGGACGTTCGCAATTTCGGTGTTGAGCTCTGGCCAGATTGAGCAGGAGAGGCTGTGTACGTTGGAAGTTTTAGTAGGCTAAACAAGTTCAGAGCCCAAGTGTTTGTGGTTCGTTTGAGAGGTTACCAGTGGGAGATGAGGACCAGCAAGAGCTTTCAGGGCTGGCACCTTTAGTGTAGGAGCAATCGCTGGACGTTCGCAATGTCGGTGTTGAGCTCTGGCCAGATTGAGCAGGAGAGGCTGTGTACGTTGGAAGTTTTAGTAGGCGAAACAAGTTCAGAGCCCAAGTGTTTGTGGTTCGTTTGAGAGGTTACCAGTGGGAGATGAGGACCAGCAAGAGCTTTCAGGGCTGGCACCTTTAGTGTAGGAGCAATCCCTGGACGTTCGCAATGTCGGTGTTGAGCTCTGGCCAGATTGAGCACGAGAGGCTGTGTACGTTGGAAGTTTTAGTAGGCTAAACAAGTTGAGAGCCCAAGTGTTTGTGGTTCGTTGAGAGGTTACCAGTGGGAGATGAGGACCAGCAAGAGCTTTCAGGGCTGGCACCTTTAGTGTAGGAGCAATCGCTGGACGTTCGCAATTTCGGTGTTGAGCTCTGGCCAGATTGAGCAGGAGAGGCTGTGTACGTTGGAAGTTTTAGTAGGCTAAACAAGTTCAGAGCCCAAGTGTTTGTGGTTCGTTTGAGAGGTTACCAGTGGGAGATGAGGACCAGCAAGAGCTTTCAGGGCTGGCACCTTTAGTGTAGGAGCAATCCCTGGACGTTCGTAATTTCGCTGGTGAATTTTGGGCAGCTTGAGCAGGAGAGGCTGTGTACGTTGGAAGTTTTAGTAGGCTAAACAAGTTCAGAGCCAAGTGTTTGTGGTTCGTTTGAGAGGTTACCAGTGGGAGATGAGGACCAGCAAGAGCTTTCAGGGCTGGCACCTTTAGTGTAGGAGCAATCCCTGGACGTTCGCAATTTCGGTGTTGAGCTCTGGCCAGATTGAGCAGGAGAGGCTGTGTACGTTGGAAGTTTTAGTAGGCTAAACAAGTTGAGAGCCCAAGTGTTTGTGGTTCGTTTGAGAGGTTACCAGTGGGAGATGAGGACCAGCTAGAGCTTTCAGGGCTGGCACCTTTAGTGTAGGAGCAATCCCTGGACGTTCGCAATGTCGGTGTTGAGCTCTGGCCAGATTGAGCAGGAGAGTCTGTGTACGTTGGAAGTTTTAGTAGGCTAAACAAGTTCAGAGCCCAAGTGTTTGTGGTTCGTTTGAGAGGTTACCAGTGGGAGATGAGGAGCAGCAAGAGCTTTCAGGGCTGGCACCTTTAGTGTAGGAGCAATCCCTGGACGTTCGCAATATCGGTGTTGAGCTCTGGCCAGATTGAGCAGGAGAGGCTGTGTACGTTGGAAGTTTTAGTAGGCGAAACAAGTTCAGAGCCCAAGTGTTTGTGGTTCGTTTGAGAGGTTACCAGTGGGAGATGAGGACCAGCAAGAGCTTTCAGGGCTGGCACCTTTAGTGTAGGAGCAATCCCTGGACGTTCGCAATGTCGGTGTTGAGCTCTGGCCAGATTGAGCAGGAGAGGCTGTGTACGTTGGAAGTTTTAGTAGGCTAAACAAGTTCAGAGCCCAAGTGTTTGTGGTTCGTTTGAGAGGTTACCAGTGGGAGATGAGGACCAGCAAGAGCTTTCAGGGCTGGCACCTTTAGTGTAGGAGCAATCGCTGGACGTTCGCAATTTCGGTGTTGAGCTCTGGCCAGATTGAGCAGGAGAGGCTGTGTACGTTGGAAGTTTTAGTAGGCTAAACAAGTTCAGAGCCCAAGTGTTTGTGGTTCGTTTGAGAGGTTACCAGTGGGAGATGAGGACCAGCAAGAGCTTTCAGGGCTGGCACCTTTAGTGTAGGAGCAATCCCTGGACGTTCGCAATGTCGGTGTTGAGCTCTGGCCAGATTGAGCAGGAGAGGCTGTGTACGTTGGAAGTTTTAGTAGGCTAAACAAGTTCAGAGGCCAAGTGTTTGTGGTTCGTTTGAGAGGTTACCAGTGGGAGATGAGGACCAGCAAGAGCTTTCAGGGCTGGCACCTTTAGTGTAGGAGCAATCGCTGGACGTTCGCAATGTCGGTGTTGAGCTCTGGCCAGATTGAGCAGGAGAGGCTGTGTACGTTGGAAGTTTTAGTAGGCTAAACAAGTTCAGAGCCCAAGTGTTTGTGGTTCGTTTGAGAGGTTACCAGTGGGAGATGAGGACCAGCAAGAGCTTTCAGGGCTGGCACCTTTAGTGTAGGAGCAATCCCTGGACGTTCGCAATATCGGTGTTGAGCTCTGGCCAGATTGAGCAGGAGAGGCTGTGTACGTTGGAAGTTTTAGTAGGCTAAACAAGTTCAGAGCCCAAGTGTTTGTGGTTCGTTTGAGAGGTTACCAGTGGGAGATGAGGACCAGCAAGAGCTTTCAGGGCTGGCACCTTTAGTGTAGGAGCAATCCCTGGACGTTCGCAATGTCGGTGTTGAGCTCTGGCCAGATTGAGCAGGAGAGGCTGTGTACGTTGGAAGTTTTAGTAGGCGAAACAAGTTCAGAGCCCAAGTGTTTGTGGTTCGTTTGAGAGGTTACCAGTGGGAGATGAGGACCAGCAAGAGCTTTCAGGGCTGGCACCTTTAGTGTAGGAGCAATCCCTGGACGTTCGCAATTTCGTTGGTGAATTTTGGCCAGATTGAGCAGGAGAGGCTGTGTACGTTGGAAGTTTTAGTAGGCTAAACAAGTTCAGAGCCCAAGTGTTTGTGGTTCGTTTGAGAGGTTACCAGTGGGAGATGAGGACCAGCAAGAGCTTTCAGGGCTGGCACCTTTAGTGTAGGAGCAATCGCTGGACGTTCGCAATTTCGGTGTTGAGCTCTGGCCAGATTGAGCAGGAGAGGCTGTGTACGTTGGAAGTTTTAGTAGGCTAAACAAGTTCAGAGCCCAAGTGTTTGTGGTTCGTTTGAGAGGTTACCAGTGGGAGATGAGGACCAGCAAGAGCTTTCAGGGCTGGCACCTTTAGTGTAGGAGCAATCGCTTGACGTTCGCAATTTCGGTGTTGAGCTCTGGCCAGATTGAGCCGGAGAGGCTGTGTACGTTGGAAGTTTTAGTAGGCTAAACAAGTTCAGAGCCCATGTGTTTGTGGTTCGTTTGAGAGGTTACCAGTGGGAGATGAGGACCAGCAAGAGCTTTCAGGGCTGGCACCTTTAGTGTAGGAGCAATCCCTGGACGTTCGCAATTTCGGTGTTGAGCTCTGGCCAGATTGAGCAGGAGAGGCTGTGTACGTTGGAAGTTTTAGTAGGCTAAACAAGTTCAGAGCCCAAGTGTTTGTGGTTCGTTTGAGAGGTTACCAGTGGGAGATGAGGACCAGCAAGAGCTTTCAGGGCTGGCACCTTTAGTGTAGGAGCAATCCCTGGACGTTCGCAATATCGGTGTTGAGCTCTGGCCAGATTGAGCAGGAGAGGCTGTGTACGTTGGAAGTTTTAGTAGGCTAAACAAGTTCAGAGCCCAAGTGTTTGTGGTTCGTTTGAGAGGTTACCAGTGGGAGATGAGGACCAGCAAGAGCTTTCAGGGCTGGCACCTTTAGTGTAGGAGCAATCCCTGGACGTTCGCAATGTCGGTGTTGAGCTCTGGCCAGATTGAGCAGGAGAGGCTGTGTACGTTGGAAGTTTTAGTAGGCGAAACAAGTTCAGAGCCCAAGTGTTTGTGGTTCGTTTGAGAGGTTACCAGTGGGAGATGAGGAGCAGCAAGAGCTTTCAGGGCTGGCACCTTTAGTGTAGGAGCAATCGCTGGACGTTCGCAATGTCGGTGTTGAGCTCTGGCCAGATTGAGCAGGAGAGGCTGTGTACGTTGGAAGTTTTAGTAGGCTAAACAAGTTCAGAGCCCAAGTGTTTGTGGTTCGTTTGAGAGGTTACCAGTGGGAGATGAGGACCAGCAAGAGCTTTCAGGGCTGGCACCTTTAGTGTAGGAGCAATCCCTGGACGTTCGCAATATCGGTGTTGAGCTCTGGCCAGATTGAGCAGGAGAGGCTGTGTACGTTGGAAGTTTTAGTAGGCTAAACAAGTTCAGAGCCCAAGTGTTTGTGGTTCGTTTGAGAGGTTACCAGTGGGAGATGAGGAGCAGCAAGAGCTTTCAGGGCTGGCACCTTTAGTGTAGGAGCAATCCCTGGACGTTCGCAATGTCGGTGTTGAGCTCTGGCCAGATTGAGCAGGAGAGGCTGTGTACGTTGGAAGTTTTAGTAGGCTAAACAAGTTCAGAGCCCAAGTGTTTGTGGTTCGTTTGAGAGGTTACCAGTGGGAGATGAGGACCAGCAAGAGCTTTCAGGGCTGGCACCTTTAGTGTAGGAGCAATCCCTGGACGTTCGCAATGTCGGTGTTGAGCTCTGGCCAGATTGAGCAGGAGAGGCTGTGTACGTTGGAAGTTTTAGTAGGCTAAACAAGTTCAGAGCCCAAGTGTTTGTGGTTCGTTTGAGAGGTTACCAGTGGGAGATGAGGACCAGCAAGAGCTTTCAGGGCTGGCACCTTTAGTGTAGGAGCAATCGCTGGACGTTCGCAATTTCGGTGTTGAGCTCTGGCCAGATTGAGCAGGAGAGGCTGTGTACGTTGGAAGTTTTAGTAGGCTAAACAAGTTCAGAGCCCAAGTGTTTGTGGTTCATTTGAGAGGTTACCAGTGGGAGATGAGGACCAGCAAGAGCTTTCAGGGCTGGCACCTTTAGTGTAGGAGCAATCGCTGGACGTTCGCAATGTCGGTGTTGAGCTCTGGCCAGATTGAGCAGGAGAGGCTGTGTACGTTGGAAGTTTTAGTAGGCTAAACAAGTTCAGAGCCCAAGTGTTTGTGGTTCGTTTGAGAGGTTACCAGTGGGAGATGAGGACCAGCAAGAGCTTTCAGGGCTGGCACCTTTAGTGTAGGAGCAATCCCTGGACGTTCGCAATTTCGGTGTTGAGCTCTGGCCAGATTGAGCAGGAGAGGCTGTGTACGTTGGAAGTTTTAGTAGGCTAAACAAGTTCAGAGGCCAAGTGTTTGTGGTTCGTTTGAGAGGTTACCAGTGGGAGATGAGGACCAGCAAGAGCTTTCAGGGCTGGCACCTTTAGTGTAGGAGCAATCCCTGGACGTTCGCAATGTCGGTGTTGAGCTCTGGCCAGATTGAGCAGGAGAGGCTGTGTACGTTGGAAGTTTTAGTAGGCTAAACAAGTTCAGAGGCCAAGTGTTTGTGGTTCGTTTGAGAGGTTACCAGTGGGAGATGAGGACCAGCAAGAGCTTTCAGGGCTGGCACCTTTAGTGTAGGAGCAATCCCTGGACGTTCGCAATTTCGGTGTTGAGCTCTGGCCAGATTGAGCAGGAGAGGCTGTGTACGTTGGAAGTTTTAGTAGGCTAAACAAGTTCAGAGCCCAAGTGTTTGTGGTTCGTTTGAGAGGTTACCAGTGGGAGATGAGGACCAGCTAGAGCTTTCAGGGCTGGCACCTTTAGTGTAGGAGCAATCGCTGGACGTTCGCAATTTCGGTGTTGAGCTCTGGCCAGATTGAGCAGGAGAGGCTGTGTACGTTGGAAGTTTTAGTAGGCTAAACAAGTTCAGAGCCCAAGTGTTTGTGGTTCGTTTGAGAGGTTACCAGTGGGAGATGAGGAGCAGCAAGAGCTTTCAGGGCTGGCACCTTTAGTGTAGGAGCAATACCTGGACGTTCGCAATATCGGTGTTGAGCTCTGGCCAGATTGAGCAGGAGAGGCTGTGTACGTTGGAAGTTTTAGTAGGCTAAACAAGTTCAGAGCCCAAGTGTTTGTGGTTCGTTTGAGAGGTTACCAGTGGGAGATGAGGACCAGCAAGAGCTTTCAGGGCTGGCACCTTTAGTGTAGGAGCAATCGCTGGACGTTCGCAATGTCGGTGTTGAGCTCTGGCCAGATTGAGCAGGAGAGGCTGTGTACGTTGGAAGTTTTAGTAGGCTAAACAAGTTCAGAGCCCAAGTGTTTGTGGTTCGTTTGAGAGGTTACCAGTGGGAGATGAGGACCAGCAAGAGCTTTCAGGGCTGGCACCTTTAGTGTAGGAGCAATCCCTGGACGTTCGCAATATCGGTGTTGAGCTCTGGCCAGATTGAGCAGGAGAGGCTGTGTACGTTGGAAGTTTTAGTAGGCTAAACAAGTTCAGAGCCCAAGTGTTTGTGGTTCGTTTGAGAGGTTACCAGTGGGAGATGAGGACCAGCAAGAGCTTTCAGGGCTGGCACCTTTAGTGTAGGAGCAATCGCTGGACGTTCGCAATGTCGGTGTTGAGCTCTGGCCAGATTGAGCAGGAGAGGCTGTGTACGTTGGAAGTTTTAGTAGGCGAAACAAGTTCAGAGGCCAAGTGTTTGTGGTTCGTTTGAGAGGTTACCAGTGGGAGATGAGGACCAGCAAGAGCTTTCAGGGCTGGCACCTTTAGTGTAGGAGCAATCCCTGGACGTTCGCAATTTCGTTGGTGAATTTTGGCCAGATTGAGCAGGAGAGGCTGTGTACGTTGGAAGTTTTTGGTAGGCTAAACAAGTTCAGAGCCCAAGTGTTTGTGGTTCGTTTGAGAGGTTACCAGTGGGAGATGAGGACCAGCAAGAGCTTTCAGGGCTGGCACCTTTAGTGTAGGAGCAATCCTGGACGTTCGCAATTTCGGTGTTGAGCTCTGGCCAGATTGAGCAGGAGAGGCTGTGTACGTTGGAAGTTTTAGTAGGCTAAACAAGTTCAGAGGCCAAGTGTTTGTGGTTCGTTTGAGAGGTTACCAGTGGGAGATGAGGACCAGCAAGAGCTTTCAGGGCTGGCACCTTTAGTGTAGGAGCAATCGCTGGACGTTCGCAATTTCGGTGTTGAGCTCTGGCCAGATTGAGCAGGAGAGGCTGTGTACGTTGGAAGTTTTAGTAGGCTAAACAAGTTCAGAGCCCAAGTGTTTGTGGTTCGTTTGAGAGGTTACCAGTGGGAGATGAGGACCAGCAAGAGCTTTCAGGGCTGGCACCTTTAGTGTAGGAGCAATCCCTGGACGTTCGCAATATCGGTGTTGAGCTCTGGCCAGATTGAGCAGGAGAGGCTGTGTACGTTGGAAGTTTTAGTAGGCTAAACAAGTTCAGAGCCCAAGTGTTTGTGGTTCGTTTGAGAGGTTACCAGTGGGAGATGAGGACCAGCAAGAGCTTTCAGGGCTGGCACCTTTAGTGTAGGAGCAATCCCTGGACGTTCGCAATGTCGGTGTTGAGCTCTGGCCAGATTGAGCAGGAGAGGCTGTGTACGTTGGAAGTTTTAGTAGGCTAAACAAGTTCAGAGCCCAAGTGTTTGTGGTTCGTTTGAGAGGTTACCAGTGGGAGATGAGGACCAGCAAGAGCTTTCAGGGCTGGCACCTTTAGTGTAGGAGCAATCCCTGGACGTTCGCAATTTCGGAGTTGAGCTCTGGCCAGATTGAGCAGGAGAGGCTGTGTACGTTGGAAGTTTTAGTAGGCGAAACAAGTTCAGAGCCAAGTGTTTGTGGTTCGTTTGAGAGGTTACCAGTGGGAGATGAGGACCAGCAAGAGCTTTCAGGGCTGGCACCTTTAGTGTAGGAGCAATCCCTGGACGTTCGCAATGTCGGTGTTGAGCTCTGGCCAGATTGAGCAGGAGAGGCTGTGTACGTTGGAAGTTTTAGTAGGCTAAACAAGTTCAGAGCCCAAGTGTTTGTGGTTCGTTTGAGAGGTTACCAGTGGGAGATGAGGACCAGCAAGAGCTTTCAGGGCTGGCACCTTTAGTGTAGGAGCAATCCCTGGACGTTCGCAATGTTGGTGTTGAGCTCTGGCCAGATTGAGCAGGAGAGGCTGTGTACGTTGGAAGTTTTAGTAGGCGAAACAAGTTCAGAGCCCAAGTGTTTGTGGTTCGTTTGAGAGGTTACCAGTGGGAGATGAGGACCAGCAAGAGCTTTCAGGGCTGGCACCTTTAGTGTAGGAGCAATCGCTGGACGTTCGCAATTTCGGTGTTGAGCTCTGGCCAGATTGAGCCGGAGAGGCTGTGTACGTTGGAAGTTTTAGTAGGCTAAACAAGTTCAGAGCCCAAGTGTTTGTGGTTCGTTTGAGAGGTTACCAGTGGGAGATGAGGACCAGCAAGAGCTTTCAGGGCTGGCACCTTTAGTGTAGGAGCAATCCCTGGACGTTCGTAATTTCGCTGGTGAATTTTGGGCAGCTTGAGCAGGAGAGGCTGTGTACGTTGGAAGTTTTAGTAGGCTAAACAAGTTCAGAGCCCAAGTGTTTGTGGTTCGTTTGAGAGGTTACCAGTGGGAGATGAGGACCAGCAAGAGCTTTCAGGGCTGGCACCTTTAGTGTAGGAGCAATCCCTGGACGTTCGCAATTTCGGTGTTGAGCTCTGGCCAGATTGAGCAGGAGAGGCTGTGTACGTTGGAAGTTTTAGTAGGCTAAACAAGTTGAGAGCCCAAGTGTTTGTGGTTCGTTTGAGAGGTTACCAGTGGGAGATGAGGACCAGCTAGAGCTTTCAGGGCTGGCACCTTTAGTGTAGGAGCAATCCCTGGACGTTCGCAATGTCGGTGTTGAGCTCTGGCCAGATTGAGCAGGAGAGGCTGTGTACGTTGGAAGTTTTAGTAGGCTAAACAAGTTCAGAGCCCAAGTGTTTGTGGTTCGTTTGAGAGGTTACCAGTGGGAGATGAGGACCAGCAAGAGCTTTCAGGGCTGGCACCTTTAGTGTAGGAGCAATCCCTGGACGTTCGCAATATCGGTGTTGAGCTCTGGCCAGATTGAGCAGGAGAGGCTGTGTACGTTGGAAGTTTTAGTAGGCTAAACAAGTTCAGAGCCCAAGTGTTTGTGGTTCGTTTGAGAGGTTACCAGTGGGAGATGAGGACCAGCAAGAGCTTTCAGGGCTGGCACCTTTAGTGTAGGAGCAATCCCTGGACGTTCGCAATGTCGGTGTTGAGCTCTGGCCAGATTGAGCAGGAGAGGCTGTGTATTTGGAAGTTTTAGTAGGCTAAACAAGTTCAGAGCCCAAGTGTTTGTGGTTCGTTTGAGAGGTTACCAGTGGGAGATGAGGACCAGCAAGAGCTTTCAGGGCTGGCACCTTTAGTGTAGGAGCAATCGCTGGACGTTCGCAATTTCGGTGTTGAGCTCTGGCCAGATTGAGCAGGAGAGGCTGTGTACGTTGGAAGTTTTAGTAGGCTAAACAAGTTCAGAGCCCAAGTGTTTGTGGTTCGTTTGAGAGGTTACCAGTGGGAGATGAGGACCAGCAAGAGCTTTCAGGGCTGGCACCTTTGGTGTAGGAGCAATCCCTGGACGTTCGTAATTTCGCTGGTGAATTTTGGGCAGCTTGAGCAGGAGAGGCTGTGTACGTTGGAAGTTTTAGTAGGCTAAACAAGTTCAGAGCCCAAGTGTTTGTGGTTCGTTTGAGAGGTTACCAGTGGGAGATGAGGAGCAGCAAGAGCTTTCAGGGCTGGCACCTTTAGTGTAGGAGCAATCCCTGGACGTTCGCAATATCGGTGTTGAGCTCTGGCCAGATTGAGCAGGAGAGGCTGTGTACGTTGGAAGTTTTAGTAGGCTAAACAAGTTCAGAGCCCAAGTGTTTGTGGTTCGTTTGAGAGGTTACCAGTGGGAGATGAGGACCAGCAAGAGCTTTCAGGGCTGGCACCTTTAGTGTAGGAGCAATCCCTGGACGTTCGCAATGTCGGTGTTGAGCTCTGGCCAGATTGAGCAGGAGAGGCTGTGTACGTTGGAAGTTTTAGTAGGCTAAACAAGTTCAGAGCCCAAGTGTTTGTGGTTCGTTTGAGAGGTTACCAGTGGGAGATGAGGACCAGCAAGAGCTTTCAGGGCTGGCACCTTTAGTGTAGGAGCAATCGCTGGACGTTCGCAATTTCGGTGTTGAGCTCTGGCCAGATTGAGCAGGAGAGGCTGTGTACGTTGGAAGTTTTAGTAGGCTAAACAAGTTCAGAGCCCAAGTGTTTGTGGTTCGTTTGAGAGGTTACCAGTGGGAGATGAGGACCAGCAAGAGCTTTCAGGGCTGGCACCTTTGGTGTAGGAGCAATCCCTGGACGTTCGTAATTTCGCTGGTGAATTTTGGGCAGCTTGAGCAGGAGAGGCTGTGTACGTTGGAAGTTTTAGTAGGCTAAACAAGTTCAGAGCCCAAGTGTTTGTGGTTCGTTTGAGAGGTTACCAGTGGGAGATGAGGAGCAGCAAGAGCTTTCAGGGCTGGCACCTTTAGTGTAGGAGCAATCGCTGGACGTTCGCAATTTCGGTGTTGAGCTCTGGCCAGATTGAGCCGGAGAGGCTGTGTACGTTGGAAGTTTTAGTAGGCTAAACAAGTTCAGAGGCCAAGTGTTTGTGGTTCGTTTGAGAGGTTACCAGTGGGAGATGAGGACCAGCAAGAGCTTTCAGGGCTGGCACCTTTAGTGTAGGAGCAATCGCTGGACGTTCGCAATGTCGGTGTTGAGCTCTGGCCAGATTGAGCAGGAGAGGCTGTGTACGTTGGAAGTTTTAGTAGGCTAAACAAGTTCAGAGCCCAAGTGTTTGTGGTTCGTTTGAGAGGTTACCAGTGGGAGATGAGGACCAGCAAGAGCTTTCAGGGCTGGCACCTTTAGTGTAGGAGCAATCCCTGGACGTTCGCAATATCGGTGTTGAGCTCTGGCCAGATTGAGCAGGAGAGGCTGTGTACGTTGGAAGTTTTAGTAGGCTAAA
The DNA here is from genome assembly GCF_030936135.1 of Gavia stellata. Lineage (NCBI taxonomy): Eukaryota > Metazoa > Chordata > Aves > Gaviiformes > Gaviidae > Gavia > Gavia stellata. The sequence continues at coordinate 56,724 of NW_026776280.1, read as the reverse complement.
CAAGTTGAGAGCCCAAGTGTTTGTGGTTCGTTTGAGAGGTTACCAGTGGGAGATGAGGACCAGCTAGAGCTTTCAGGGCTGGCACCTTTAGTGTAGGAGCAATCCCTGGACGTTCGCAATTTCGGTGTTGAGCTCTGGCCAGATTGAGCAGGAGAGGCTGTGTACGTTGGAAGTTTTAGTAGGCTAAACAAGTTCAGAGCCCAAGTGTTTGTGGTTCGTTTGAGAGGTTACCAGTGGGAGATGAGGAGCAGCAAGAGCTTTCAGGGCTGGCACCTTTAGTGTAGGAGCAATCCCTTGACGTTCGCAATATCGGTGTTGAGCTCTGGCCAGATTGAGCAGGAGAGGCTGTGTACGTTGGAAGTTTTAGTAGGCTAAACAAGTTCAGAGCCCAAGTGTTTGTGGTTCGTTTGAGAGGTTACCAGTGGGAGATGAGGACCAGCAAGAGCTTTCAGGGCTGGCACCTTTAGTGTAGGAGCAATCCCTGGACGTTCGCAATGTCGGTGTTGAGCTCTGGCCAGATTGAGCAGGAGAGGCTGTGTACGTTGGAAGTTTTAGTAGGCTAAACAAGTTCAGAGCCCAAGTGTTTGTGGTTCGTTTGAGAGGTTACCAGTGGGAGATGAGGACCAGCAAGAGCTTTCAGGGCTGGCACCTTTAGTGTAGGAGCAATCGCTGGACGTTCGCAATTTCGGTGTTGAGCTCTGGCCAGATTGAGCAGGAGAGGCTGTGTACGTTGGAAGTTTTAGTAGGCTAAACAAGTTCAGAGCCCAAGTGTTTGTGGTTCGTTTGAGAGGTTACCAGTGGGAGATGAGGACCAGCAAGAGCTTTCAGGGCTGGCACCTTTGGTGTAGGAGCAATCCCTGGACGTTCGTAATTTCGCTGGTGAATTTTGGGCAGCTTGAGCAGGAGAGGCTGTGTACGTTGGAAGTTTTAGTAGGCTAAACAAGTTCAGAGCCCAAGTGTTTGTGGTTCGTTTGAGAGGTTACCAGTGGAGATGAGGATGCAGCAAGAGCTTTCAGGGCTGGCACCTTTAGTGTAGGAGCAATCGCTGGACGTTCGCAATTTCGGTGTTGAGCTCTGGCCAGATTGAGCCGGAGAGGCTGTGTACGTTGGAAGTTTTAGTAGGCTAAACAAGTTCAGAGGCCAAGTGTTTGTGGTTCGTTTGAGAGGTTACCAGTGGGAGATGAGGACCAGCAAGAGCTTTCAGGGCTGGCACCTTTAGTGTAGGAGCAATCGCTGGACGTTCGCAATGTCGGTGTTGAGCTCTGGCCAGATTGAGCAGGAGAGGCTGTGTACGTTGGAAGTTTTAGTAGGCTAAACAAGTTCAGAGCCCAAGTGTTTGTGGTTCGTTTGAGAGGTTACCAGTGGGAGATGAGGACCAGCAAGAGCTTTCAGGGCTGGCACCTTTAGTGTAGGAGCAATCCCTGGACGTTCGCAATATCGGTGTTGAGCTCTGGCCAGATTGAGCAGGAGAGGCTGTGTACGTTGGAAGTTTTAGTAGGCTAAACAAGTTGAGAGCCCAAGTGTTTGTGGTTCGTTTGAGAGGTTACCAGTGGGAGATGAGGACCAGCTAGAGCTTTCAGGGCTGGCACCTTTAGTGTAGGAGCAATCCCTGGACGTTCGCAATTTCGGTGTTGAGCTCTGGCCAGATTGAGCAGGAGAGGCTGTGTACGTTGGAAGTTTTAGTAGGCTAAACAAGTTCAGAGCCCAAGTGTTTGTGGTTCGTTTGAGAGGTTACCAGTGGGAGATGAGGAGCAGCAAGAGCTTTCAGGGCTGGCACCTTTAGTGTAGGAGCAATCCTGGACGTTCGCAATATCGGTGTTGAGCTCTGGCCAGATTGAGCAGGAGAGGCTGTGTACGTTGGAAGTTTTAGTAGGCTAAACAAGTTCAGAGCCCAAGTGTTTGTGGTTCGTTTGAGAGGTTACCAGTGGGAGATGAGGACCAGCAAGAGCTTTCAGGGCTGGCACCTTTAGTGTAGGAGCAATCGCTGGACGTTCGCAATGTCGGTGTTGAGCTCTGGCCAGATTGAGCAGGAGAGGCTGTGTACGTTGGAAGTTTTAGTAGGCTAAACAAGTTCAGAGCCCAAGTGTTTGTGGTTCGTTTGAGAGGTTACCAGTGGGAGATGAGGACCAGCAAGAGCTTTCAGGGCTGGCACCTTTAGTGTAGGAGCAATCGCTGGACGTTCGCAATTTCGGTGTTGAGCTCTGGCCAGATTGAGCAGGAGAGGCTGTGTACGTTGGAAGTTTTAGTAGGCTAAACAAGTTCAGAGCCCAAGTGTTTGTGGTTCGTTTGAGAGGTTACCAGTGGGAGATGAGGACCAGCAAGAGCTTTCAGGGCTGGCACCTTTAGTGTAGGAGCAATCCCTGGACGTTCGTAATTTCGCTGGTGAATTTTGGGCAGCTTGAGCAGGAGAGGCTGTGTACGTTGGAAGTTTTAGTAGGCTAAACAAGTTCAGAGCCCAAGTGTTTGTGGTTCGTTTGAGAGGTTACCAGTGGGAGATGAGGACCAGCAAGAGCTTTCAGGGCTGGCACCTTTAGTGTAGGAGCAATCCCTGGACGTTCGCAATTTCGGTGTTGAGCTCTGGCCAGATTGAGCAGGAGAGGCTGTGTACGTTGGAAGTTTTAGTAGGCTAAACAAGTTCAGAGCCCAAGTGTTTGTGGTTCGTTTGAGAGGTTACCAGTGGGAGATGAGGACCAGCAAGAGCTTTCAGGGCTGGCACCTTTAGTGTAGGAGCAATCGCTGGACGTTCGCAATGTCGGTGTTGAGCTCTGGCCAGATTGAGCAGGAGAGGCTGTGTACGTTGGAAGTTTTAGTAGGCGAAACAAGTTCAGAGCCCAAGTGTTTGTGGTTCGTTTGAGAGGTTACCAGTGGGAGATGAGGACCAGCAAGAGCTTTCAGGGCTGGCACCTTTAGTGTAGGAGCAATCCCTGGACGTTCGCAATATCGGTGTTGAGCTCTGGCCAGATTGAGCAGGAGAGGCTGTGTACGTTGGAAGTTTTAGTAGGCTAAACAAGTTCAGAGGCCAAGTGTTTGTGGTTCGTTTGAGAGGTTACCAGTGGGAGATGAGGACCAGCAAGAGCTTTCAGGGCTGGCACCTTTAGTGTAGGAGCAATCGCTGGACGTTCGCAATGTCGGTGTTGAGCTCTGGCCAGATTGAGCAGGAGAGGCTGTGTACGTTGGAAGTTTTAGTAGGCGAAACAAGTTCAGAGCCCAAGTGTTTGTGGTTCGTTTGAGAGGTCACCAGCGGGAGATGAGGACCAGCAAGAGCTTTCAGGGCTGGCACCTTTAGTGTAGGAGCAATCGCTGGACGTTCGCAATTTCGGTGTTGAGCTCTGGCCAGATTGAGCAGGAGAGGCTGTGTACGTTGGAAGTTTTAGTAGGCTAAACAAGTTCAGAGCCCAAGTGTTTGTGGTTCGTTTGAGAGGTTACCAGTGGGAGATGAGGACCAGCAAGAGCTTTCAGGGCTGGCACCTTTAGTGTAGGAGCAATCGCTTGACGTTCGCAATTTCGGTGTTGAGCTCTGGCCAGATTGAGCAGGAGAGGCTGTGTACGTTGGAAGTTTTAGTAGGCTAAACAAGTTCAGAGCACAAGTGTTTGTGGTTCGTTTGAGAGGTTACCAGTGGGAGATGAGGACCAGCAAGAGCTTTCAGGGCTGGCACCTTTAGTGTAGGAGCAATCCCTGGACGTGTCGCAATATCGGTGTTGAGCTCTGGCCAGATTGAGCAGGAGAGGCTGTGTACGTTGGAAGTTTTAGTAGGCGAAACAAGTTCAGAGCCCAAGTGTTTGTGGTTCGTTTGAGAGGTTACCAGTGGGAGATGAGGACCAGCAAGAGCTTTCAGGGCTGGCACCTTTAGTGTAGGAGCAATCCCTGGACGTTCGCAATGTCGGTGTTGAGCTCTGGCCAGATTGAGCAGGAGAGGCTGTGTACATTGGAAGTTTTAGTAGGCTAAACAAGTTCAGAGCCCAAGTGTTTGTGGTTCGTTTGAGAGGTTACCAGTGGGAGATGAGGACCAGCAAGAGCTTTCAGGGCTGGCACCTTTAGTGTAGGAGCAATCCCTGGACGTTCGCAATGTCGGTGTTGAGCTCTGGCCAGATTGAGCAGGAGAGGCTGTGTACGTTGGAAGTTTTAGTAGGCTAAACAAGTTCAGAGCCCAAGTGTTTGTGGTTCGTTTGAGAGGTTACCAGTGGGAGATGAGGACCAGCAAGAGCTTTCAGGGCTGGCACCTTTAGTGTAGGAGCAATCGCTGGACGTTCGCAATTTCGGTGTTGAGCTCTGGCCAGATTGAGCAGGAGAGGCTGTGTACGTTGGAAGTTTTAGTAGGCTAAACAAGTTCAGAGCCAAGTGTTTGTGGTTCATTTGAGAGGTTACCAGTGGGAGATGAGGACCAGCAAGAGCTTTCAGGGCTGGCACCTTTAGTGTAGGAGCAATCGCTGGACGTTCACAATGTCGGTGTTGAGCTCTGGCCAGATTGAGCAGGAGAGGCTGTGTACGTTGGAAGTTTTAGTAGGCTAAACAAGTTGAGAGCCCAAGTGTTTGTGGTTCGTTGAGAGGTTACCAGTGGGAGATGAGGACCAGCAAGAGCTTTCAGGGCTGGCACCTTTAGTGTAGGAGCAATCCCTGGACGTTCGCAATTTCGGTGTTGAGCTCTGGCCAGATTGAGCAGGAGAGGCTGTGTACGTTGGAAGTTTTAGTAGGCTAAACAAGTTCAGAGCCCAAGTGTTTGTGGTTCGTTTGAGAGGTTACCAGTGGGAGATGAGGACCAGCAAGAGCTTTCAGGGCTGGCACCTTTAGTGTAGGAGCAATCCCTGGACGTTCGTAATTTCGCTGGTGAATTTTGGGCAGCTTGAGCAGGAGAGGCTGTGTACGTTGGAAGTTTTAGTAGGCTAAACAAGTTCAGAGCCCAAGTGTTTGTGGTTCGTTTGAGAGGTTACCAGTGGGAGATGAGGACCAGCAAGAGCTTTCAGGGCTGGCACCTTTAGTGTAGGAGCAATCCCTGGACGTTCGCAATTTCGGTGTTGAGCTCTGGCCAGATTGAGCAGGAGAGGCTGTGTACGTTGGAAGTTTTAGTAGGCTAAACAAGTTCAGAGCCCAAGTGTTTGTGGTTCGTTTGAGAGGTTACCAGTGGGAGATGAGGACCAGCAAGAGCTTTCCGGGCTGGCACCTTTAGTGTAGGAGCAATCGCTGGACGTTCGCAATGTCGGTGTTGAGCTCTGGCCAGATTGAGCAGGAGAGGCTGTGTACGTTGGAAGTTTTAGTAGGCGAAACAAGTTCAGAGCCCAAGTGTTTGTGGTTCGTTTGAGAGGTTACCAGTGGGAGATGAGGACCAGCAAGAGCTTTCAGGGCTGGCACCTTTAGTGTAGGAGCAATCCCTGGACGTTCGCAATATCGGTGTTGAGCTCTGGCCAGATTGAGCAGGAGAGGCTGTGTACGTTGGAAGTTTTAGTAGGCTAAACAAGTTCAGAGGCCAAGTGTTTGTGGTTCGTTTGAGAGGTTACCAGTGGGAGATGAGGACCAGCAAGAGCTTTCAGGGCTGGCACCTTTAGTGTAGGAGCAATCGCTGGACGTTCGCAATGTCGGTGTTGAGCTCTGGCCAGATTGAGCAGGAGAGGCTGTGTACGTTGGAAGTTTTAGTAGGCGAAACAAGTTCAGAGGCCAAGTGTTTGTGGTTCGTTTGAGAGGTTACCAGTGGGAGATGAGGACCAGCAAGAGCTTTCAGGGCTGGCACCTTTAGTGTAGGAGCAATCCCTGGACGTTCGCAATTTCGTTGGTGAATTTTGGCCAGATTGAGCAGGAGAGGCTGTGTACGTTGGAAGTTTTAGTAGGCTAAACAAGTTGAGAGCCCAAGTGTTTGTGGTTCGTTTGAGAGGTTACCAGTGGGAGATGAGGACCAGCAAGAGCTTTCAGGGCTGGCACCTTTAGTGTAGGAGCAATCCCTGGACGTTCGCAATTTCGGTGTTGAGCTCTGGCCAGATTGAGCAGGAGAGGCTGTGTACGTTGGAAGTTTTAGTAGGCTAAACAAGTTCAGAGCCCAAGTGTTTGTGGTTCGTTTGAGAGGTTACCAGTGGGAGATGAGGACCAGCAAGAGCTTTCAGGGCTGGCACCTTTAGTGTAGGAGCAATCCCTGGACGTTCGTAATTTCGCTGGTGAATTTTGGGCAGCTTGAGCAGGAGAGGCTGTGTACGTTGGAAGTTTTAGTAGGCTAAACAAGTTCAGAGCCCAAGTGTTTGTGGTTCGTTTGAGAGGTTACCAGTGGGAGATGAGGACCAGCAAGAGCTTTCAGGGCTGGCACCTTTAGTGTAGGAGCAATCCCTGGACGTTCGCAATTTCGGTGTTGAGCTCTGGCCAGATTGAGCAGGAGAGGCTGTGTACGTTGGAAGTTTTAGTAGGCTAAACAAGTTCAGAGCCCAAGTGTTTGTGGTTCGTTTGAGAGGTTACCAGTGGGAGATGAGGACCAGCAAGAGCTTTCCGGGCTGGCACCTTTAGTGTAGGAGCAATCGCTGGACGTTCGCAATGTCGGTGTTGAGCTCTGGCCAGATTGAGCAGGAGAGGCTGTGTACGTTGGAAGTTTTAGTAGGCGAAACAAGTTCAGAGCCCAAGTGTTTGTGGTTCGTTTGAGAGGTTACCAGTGGGAGATGAGGACCAGCAAGAGCTTTCAGGGCTGGCACCTTTAGTGTAGGAGCAATCCCTGGACGTTCGCAATATCGGTGTTGAGCTCTGGCCAGATTGAGCAGGAGAGGCTGTGTACGTTGGAAGTTTTAGTAGGCTAAACAAGTTCAGAGGCCAAGTGTTTGTGGTTCGTTTGAGAGGTTACCAGTGGGAGATGAGGACCAGCAAGAGCTTTCAGGGCTGGCACCTTTAGTGTAGGAGCAATCGCTGGACGTTCGCAATGTCGGTGTTGAGCTCTGGCCAGATTGAGCAGGAGAGGCTGTGTACGTTGGAAGTTTTAGTAGGCGAAACAAGTTCAGAGGCCAAGTGTTTGTGGTTCGTTTGAGAGGTTACCAGTGGGAGATGAGGACCAGCAAGAGCTTTCAGGGCTGGCACCTTTAGTGTAGGAGCAATCCCTGGACGTTCGCAATTTCGTTGGTGAATTTTGGCCAGATTGAGCAGGAGAGGCTGTGTACGTTGGAAGTTTTAGTAGGCTAAACAAGTTCAGAGCCCAAGTGTTTGTGGTTCGTTTGAGAGGTCACCAGCGGGAGATGAGGACCAGCAAGAGCTTTCAGGGCTGGCACCTTTAGTGTAGGAGCAATCGCTGGACGTTCGCAATTTCGGTGTTGAGCTCTGGCCAGATTGAGCAGGAGAGGCTGTGTACGTTGGAAGTTTTAGTAGGCTAAACAAGTTCAGAGCCCAAGTGTTTGTGGTTCGTTTGAGAGGTTACCAGTGGGAGATGAGGACCAGCAAGAGCTTTCAGGGCTGGCACCTTTAGTGTAGGAGCAATCGCTTGACGTTCGCAATTTCGGTGTTGAGCTCTGGCCAGATTGAGCAGAGAGGCTGTGTACGTTGGAAGTTTTAGTAGGCTAAACAAGTTCAGAGCCCAAGTGTTTGTGGTTCGTTTGAGAGGTTACCAGTGGGAGATGAGGACCAGCAAGAGCTTTCAGGGCTGGCACCTTTAGTGTAGGAGCAATCCCTGGACGTTCGCAATATCGGTGTTGAGCTCTGGCCAGATTGAGCAGGAGAGGCTGTGTACGTTGGAAGTTTTAGTAGGCGAAACAAGTTCAGAGCCAAGTGTTTGTGGTTCGTTTGAGAGGTTACCAGTGGGAGATGAGGACCAGCAAGAGCTTTCAGGGCTGGCACCTTTAGTGTAGGAGCAATCCCTGGACGTTCGCAATGTCGGTGTTGAGCTCTGGCCAGATTGAGCAGGAGAGGCTGTGTACATTGGAAGTTTTAGTAGGCTAAACAAGTTCAGAGCCCAAGTGTTTGTGGTTCGTTTGAGAGGTTACCAGTGGGAGATGAGGACCAGCAAGAGCTTTCAGGGCTGGCACCTTTAGTGTAGGAGCAATCCCTGGACGTTCGCAATGTCGGTGTTGAGCTCTGGGCCAGATTGAGCAGGAGAGGCTGTGTACGTTGGAAGTTTTAGTAGGCTAAACAAGTTCAGAGCCAAGTGTTTGTGGTTCGTTTGAGAGGTTACCAGTGGGAGATGAGGACCAGCAAGAGCTTTCAGGGCTGGCACCTTTAGTGTAGGAGCAATCGCTGGACGTTCGCAATTTCGGTGTTGAGCTCTGGCCAGATTGAGCAGGAGAGGCTGTGTACGTTGGAAGTTTTAGTAGGCTAAACAAGTTCAGAGCCCAAGTGTTTGTGGTTCATTTGAGAGGTTACCAGTGGGAGATGAGGACCAGCAAGAGCTTTCAGGGCTGGCACCTTTAGTGTAGGAGCAATCGCTGGACGTTCACAATGTCGGTGTTGAGCTCTGGCCAGATTGAGCAGGAGAGGCTGTGTACGTTGGAAGTTTTAGTAGGCTAAACAAGTTGAGAGCCCAAGTGTTTGTGGTTCGTTTGAGAGGTTACCAGTGGGAGATGAGGACCAGCAAGAGCTTTCAGGGCTGGCACCTTTAGTGTAGGAGCAATCCCTGGACGTTCGCAATTTCGGTGTTGAGCTCTGGCCAGATTGAGCAGGAGAGGCTGTGTACGTTGGAAGTTTTAGTAGGCTAAACAAGTTCAGAGCCCAAGTGTTTGTGGTTCGTTTGAGAGGTTACCAGTGGGAGATGAGGACCAGCAAGAGCTTTCAGGGCTGGCACCTTTAGTGTAGGAGCAATCCCTGGACGTTCGCAATTTCGGTGTTGAGCTCTGGCCAGATTGAGCAGGAGAGGCTGTGTACGTTGGAAGTTTTAGTAGGCTAAACAAGTTCAGAGGCCAAGTGTTTGTGGTTCGTTTGAGAGGTTACCAGTGGGAGATGAGGACCAGCAAGAGCTTTCAGGGCTGGCACCTTTAGTGTAGGAGCAATCGCTGGACGTTCGCAATGTCGGTGTTGAGCTCTGGCCAGATTGAGCAGGAGAGGCTGTGTACGTTGGAAGTTTTAGTAGGCTAAACAAGTTCAGAGCCCAAGTGTTTGTGGTTCGTTTGAGAGGTTACCAGTGGGAGATGAGGACCAGCAAGAGCTTTCAGGGCTGGCACCTTTAGTGTAGGAGCAATCGCTGGACGTTCGCAATTTCGGTGTTGAGCTCTGGCCAGATTGAGCCGGAGAGGCTGTGTACGTTGGAAGTTTTAGTAGGCTAAACAAGTTCAGAGCCCAAGTGTTTGTGGTTCGTTTGAGAGGTTACCAGTGGGAGATGAGGACCAGCAAGAGCTTTCAGGGCTGGCACCTTTAGTGTAGGAGCAATCCCTGGACGTTCGCAATATCGGTGTTGAGCTCTGGCCAGATTGAGCAGGAGAGGCTGTGTACGTTGGAAGTTTTAGTAGGCTAAACAAGTTCAGAGCCCAAGTGTTTGTGGTTCGTTTGAGAGGTTACCAGTGGGAGATGAGGACCAGCAAGAGCTTTCAGGGCTGGCACCTTTAGTGTAGGAGCAATCGCTGGACGTTCGCAATGTCGGTGTTGAGCTCTGGCCAGATTGAGCAGGAGAGGCTGTGTACGTTGGAAGTTTTAGTAGGCTAAACAAGTTCAGAGCCCAAGTGTTTGTGGTTCGTTTGAGAGGTTACCAGTGGGAGATGAGGACCAGCAAGAGCTTTCAGGGCTGGCACCTTTAGTGTAGGAGAATCGCTGGACGTTCGCAATTTCGGTGTTGAGCTCTGGCCAGATTGAGCAGGAGAGGCTGTGTACGTTGGAAGTTTTAGTAGGCTAAACAAGTTCAGAGCCCAAGTGTTTGTGGTTTGTTTGAGAGGTTACCAGTGGGAGATGAGGACCAGCAAGAGCTTTCAGGGCTGGCACCTTTAGTGTAGGAGCAATCCCTGGACGTTCGTAATTTCGCTGGTGAATTTTGGGCAGCTTGAGCAGGAGAGGCTGTGTACGTTGGAAGTTTTAGTAGGCTAAACAAGTTCAGAGCCCAAGTGTTTGTGGTTCGTTTGAGAGGTTACCAGTGGGAGATGAGGACCAGCAAGAGCTTTCAGGGCTGGCACCTTTAGTGTAGGAGCAATCCCTGGACGTTCGCAATTTCGGTGTTGAGCTCTGGCCAGATTGAGCAGGAGAGGCTGTGTACGTTGGAAGTTTTAGTAGGCTAAACAAGTTCAGAGGCCAAGTGTTTGTGGTTCGTTTGAGAGGTTACCAGTGGGAGATGAGGACCAGCAAGAGCTTTCAGGGCTGGCACCTTTAGTGTAGGAGCAATCGCTGGACGTTCGCAATTTCGGTGTTGAGCTCTGGCCAGATTGAGCAGGAGAGGCTGTGTACGTTGGAAGTTTTAGTAGGCTAAACAAGTTCAGAGCCCAAGTGTTTGTGGTTCGTTTGAGAGGTTACCAGTGGGAGATGAGGACCAGCAAGAGCTTTCAGGGCTGGCACCTTTAGTGTAGGAGCAATCCCTGGACGTTCGCAATATCGGTGTTGAGCTCTGGCCAGATTGAGCAGGAGAGGCTGTGTACGTTGGAAGTTTTAGTAGGCTAAACAAGTTCAGAGCCCAAGTGTTTGTGGTTCGTTTGAGAGGTTACCAGTGGGAGATGAGGACCAGCAAGAGCTTTCAGGGCTGGCACCTTTAGTGTAGGAGCAATCGCTGGACGTTCGCAATGTCGGTGTTGAGCTCTGGCCAGATTGAGCAGGAGAGGCTGTGTACGTTGGAAGTTTTAGTAGGCGAAACAAGTTCAGAGGCCAAGTGTTTGTGGTTCGTTTGAGAGGTTACCAGTGGGAGATGAGGACCAGCAAGAGCTTTCAGGGCTGGCACCTTTAGTGTAGGAGCAATCCCTGGACGTTCGCAATTTCGTTGGTGAATTTTGGCCAGATTGAGCAGGAGAGGCTGTGTACGTTGGAAGTTTTAGTAGGCTAAACAAGTTCAGAGCCCAAGTGTTTGTGGTTCGTTTGAGAGGTTACCAGTGGGAGATGAGGACCAGCAAGAGCTTTCAGGGCTGGCACCTTTAGTGTAGGAGCAATCGCTGGACATTCGCAATTTCGGTGTTGAGCTCTGGCCAGATTGAGCAGGAGAGGCTGTGTACGTTGGAAGTTTTAGTAGGCTAAACAAGTTCAGAGCCCAAGTGTTTGTGGTTCGTTTGAGAGGTTACCAGTGGGAGATGAGGACCAGCAAGAGCTTTCAGGGCTGGCACCTTTAGTGTAGGAGCAATCGCTTGACGTTCGCAATTTCGGTGTTGAGCTCTGGCCAGATTGAGCCGGAGAGGCTGTGTACGTTGGAAGTTTTAGTAGGCTAAACAAGTTCAGAGCCCAAGTGTTTGTGGTTCGTTTGAGAGGTTACCAGTGGGAGATGAGGACCAGCAAGAGCTTTCAGGGCTGGCACCTTTAGTGTAGGAGCAATCCCTGGACGTTCGCAATGTCGGTGTTGAGCTCTGGCCAGATTGAGCAGGAGAGGCTGTGTACGTTGGAAGTTTTAGTAGGCGAAACAAGTTCAGAGGCCAAGTGTTTGTGGTTCGTTTGAGAGGTTACCAGTGGGAGATGAGGACCAGCAAGAGCTTTCAGGGCTGGCACCTTAGTGTAGGAGCAATCCCTGGACGTTCGCAATATCGGTGTTGAGCTCTGGCCAGATTGAGCAGGAGAGGCTGTGTACGTTGGAAGTTTTAGTAGGCTAAACAAGTTCAGAGCCCAAGTGTTTGTGGTTCGTTTGAGAGGTTACCAGTGGGAGATGAGGACCAGCAAGAGCTTTCAGGGCTGGCACCTTTAGTGTAGGAGCAATCCCTGGACGTTCGCAATTTCGGAGTTGAGCTCTGGCCAGATTGAGCAGGAGAGGCTGTGTACGTTGGAAGTTTAGTAGGCGAAACAAGTTCAGAGCCCAAGTGTTTGTGGTTCGTTTGAGAGGTTACCAGTGGGAGATGAGGATCAGCAAGAGCTTTCAGGGCTGGCACCTTTAGTGTAGGAGCAATCCCTGGACGTTCGCAATGTCGGTGTTGAGCTCTGGCCAGATTGAGCAGGAGAGGCTGTGTACGTTGGAAGTTTTAGTAGGCTAAACAAGTTCAGAGCCAAGTGTTTGTGGTTCGTTTGAGAGGTTACCAGTGGGAGATGAGGACCAGCAAGAGCTTTCAGGGCTGGCACCTTTAGTGTAGGAGCAATCCCTGGACGTTCGCAATGTTGGTGTTGAGCTCTGGCCAGATTGAGCAGGAGAGGCTGTGTACGTTGGAAGTTTTAGTAGGCTAAACAAGTTCAGAGCCCAAGTGTTTGTGGTTCGTTTGAGAGGTTACCAGTGGGAGATGAGGACCAGCAAGAGCTTTCAGGGCTGGCACCTTTAGTGTAGGAGCAATCCCTGGACGTTCGCAATGTCGGTGTTGAGCTCTGGCCAGATTGAGCAGGAGAGGCTGTGTACGTTGGAAGTTTTAGTAGGCTAAACAAGTTCAGAGCCCAAGTGTTTGTGGTTCGTTTGAGAGGTTACCAGTGGGAGATGAGGACCAGCAATAGCTTTCAGGGCTGGCACCTTTAGTGTAGGAGCAATCCCTGGACGTTCGCAATTTCGGTTTTGAGCTCTGGCCAGATTGAGCAGGAGAGGCTGTGTACGTTGGAAGTTTTAGTAGGCTAAACAAGTTCAGAGCCCAAGTGTTTGTGGTTCGTTTGAGAGGTTACCAGTGGGAGATGAGGACCAGCAAGAGCTTTCAGGGCTGGCACCTTTAGTGTAGGAGTAATCGCTGGACGTTCGCAATTTCGTTGGTGAATTTTGGCCAGATTGAGCAGGAGAGGCTGTGTACGTTGGAAGTTTTAGTAGGCTAAACAAGTTCAGAGCCCAAGTGTTTGTGGTTCGTTTGAGAGGTTACCAGTGGGAGATGAGGACCAGCAAGAGCTTTCAGGGCTGGCACCTTTAGTGTAGGAGCAATCCCTGGACGTTCGCAATTTCGGTGTTGAGCTCTGGCCAGATTGAGCAGGAGAGGCTGTGTACGTTGGAAGTTTTAGTAGGCGAAACAAGTTGAGAGCCCAAGTGTTTGTGGTTCGTTTGAGAGGTTACCAGTGGGAGATGAGGACCAGCAAGAGCTTTCAGGGCTGGCACCTTTAGTGTAGGAGCAATCCCTGGACGTTCGCAATGTCGGTGTTGAGCTCTGGCCAGATTGAGCAGGAGAGGCTGTGTACGTTGGAAGTTTTAGTAGGCTAAACAAGTTCAGAGCCCAAGTGTTTGTGGTTCGTTTGAGAGGTTACCAGTGGGAGATGAGGACCAGCAAGAGCTTTCAGGGCTGGCACCTTTAGTGTAGGAGCAATCGCTGGACGTTCGTAATTTCACTGGTGAATTTTGGGCAGCTTGAGCAGGAGAGGCTGTGTACGTTGGAAGTTTTAGTAGGCTAAACAAGTTCAGAGCCCAAGTGTTTGTGGTTCGTTTGAGAGGTTACCAGTGGGAGATGAGGACCAGCAAGAGCTTTCAGGGCTGGCACCTTTAGTGTAGGAGCAATCCCTGGACGTTCGCAATTTCGGTGTTGAGCTCTGGCCAGATTGAGCAGGAGAGGCTGTGTACGTTGGAAGTTTTAGTAGGCTAAACAAGTTCAGAGCCCAAGTGTTTGTGGTTCGTTTGAGAGGTTACCAGTGGGAGATGAGGACCAGCAAGAGCTTTCAGGGCTGGCACCTTTAGTGTAGGAGCAATCCCTGGACGTTCGTAATTTCTTTGGTGAATTTTGGCCAGATTGAGCAAGAGAGGCTGTGTACGTTGGAAGTTTTAGTAGGCTAAACAAGTTCAGAGCCCAAGTGTTTGTGGTTCGTTTGAGAGGTTACCAGTGGGAGATGAGGACCAGCAAGAGCTTTCAGGGCTGGCACCTTTAGTGTAGGAGCAATCGCTGGACGTTCGCAATGTCGGTGTTGAGCTCTGGCCAGATTGAGCAGGAGAGGCTGTGTACGTTGGAAGTTTTAGTAGGCTAAACAAGTTCAGAGCCCAAGTGTTTGTGGTTCGTTTGAGAGGTTACCAGTGGGAGATGAGGACCAGCAAGAGCTTTCAGGGCTGGCACCTTTAGTGTAGGAGCAATCCCTGGACGTTCGCAATTTCGGTGTTGAGCTCTGGCCAGATTGAGCAGGAGAGGCTGTGTACGTTGGAAGTTTTAGTAGGCGAAACAAGTTCAGAGCCCAAGTGTTTGTGGTTCGTTTGAGAGGTTACCAGTGGGAGATGAGGACCAGCAAGAGCTTTCAGGGCTGGCACCTTTAGTGTAGGAGCAATCCCTGGACGTTCGTAATTTCTTTGGTGAATTTTGGCCAGATTGAGCAAGAGAGGCTGTGTACGTTGGAAGTTTTAGTAGGCTAAACAAGTTCAGAGCCCAAGTGTTTGTGGTTCGTTTGAGAGGTTACCAGTGGGAGATGAGGACCAGCAAGAGCTTTCAGGGCTGGCACCTTTAGTGTAGGAGCAATCGCTGGACGTTCGCAATGTCGGTGTTGAGCTCTGGCCAGATTGAGCAGGAGAGGCTGTGTACGTTGGAAGTTTTAGTAGGCTAAACAAGTTCAGAGCCCAAGTGTTTGTGGTTCGTTTGAGAGGTTACCAGTGGGAGATGAGGACCAGCAAGAGCTTTCAGGGCTGGCACCTTTAGTGTAGGAGCAATCCCTGGACGTTCGCAATTTCGGTGTTGAGCTCTGGCCAGATTGAGCAGGAGAGGCTGTGTACGTTGGAAGTTTTAGTAGGCTAAACAAGTTCAGAGCCCAAGTGTTTGTGTTTCGTTCGAGAGGTTACCAGTGGGAGATGAGGACCAGCAAGAGCTTTCAGGGCTGGCACCTTTAGTGTAGGAGCAATCCCTGGACGTTCGCAATTTCGGTGTTGAGCTCTGGCCAGATTGAGCAGGAGAGGCTGTGTACGTTGGAAGTTTTAGTAGGCGAAACAAGTTCAGAGGCCAAGTGTTTGTGGTTCGTTTGAGAGGTTACCAGTGGGAGATGAGGACCAGCAAGAGCTTTCAGGGCTGGCACCTTTAGTGTAGGAGCAATCCCTGGACGTTTGCAATTTCGGTGTTGAGCTCTGGCCAGATTGAGCAGGAGAGGCTGTGTACGTTGGAAGTTTTAGTAGGCTAAACAAGTTCAGAGCCCAAGTATTTGTGGTTCGTTTGAGAGGTTACCAGTGGGAGATGAGGACCAGCAAGAGCTTTCAGGGCTTGCACCTTTAGTGTAGGAGCAATCCCTGGACGTTCGCAATTTCGGTGTTGAGTTCTGGCCAGATTGAGCAGGAGAGGCTGTGTACGTTGGAAGTTTTAGTAGGCGAAACAAGTTCAGAGCCCAAGTGTTTGTGGTTCGTTTGAGAGGTTACCAGTGGGAGATGAGGACCAGCAAGAGCTTTCAGGGCTGGCACCTTTAGTGTAGGAGCAATCCCTGGACGTTCGCAATTTCGGTGTTGAGCTCTGGCCAGATTGAGCAGGAGAGGCTGTGTACGTTGGAAGTTTTAGTAGGCAAAACAAGTTCAGAGCCCAAGTGTTTGTGGTTCATTTGAGAGGTTACCAGTGGGAGATGAGGACCAGCAAGAGCTTTCAGGGCTGGCACCTTTAGTGTAGGAGCAATCCCTGGACGTTCGCAATTTCGGTGTTGAGCTCTGGCCAGATTGAGCAGGAGAGGCTGTGTACGTTGGAAGTTTTAGTAGGCTAAACAAGTTCAGAGGCCAAGTGTTTGTGGTTCGTTTGAGAGGTTACCAGTGGGAGATGAGGACCAGCAAGAGCTTTCAGGGCTGGCACCTTTAGTGTAGGAGTAATCGCTGGACGTTCGCAATTTCTTTGGTGAATTTTGGCCAGATTGAGCAGGAGAGGCTGTGTACGTTGGAAGTTTTAGTAGGCTAAACAAGTTCAGAGCCCAAGTGTTTGTGGTTCGTTTGAGAGGTTACCAGTGGGAGATGAGGACCAGCAAGAGCTTTCAGGGCTGGCACCTTTAGTGTAGGAGCAATCCCTGGACGTTCGCAATTTCGGTGTTGAGCTCTGGCCAGATTGAGCAGGAGAGGCTGTGTACGTTGGAAGTTTTAGTAGGCTAAACAAGTTCAGAGCCCAAGTGTTTGTGGTTCGTTTGAGAGGTTACCAGTGGGAGATGAGGACCAGCAAGAGCTTTCAGGGCTGGCACCTTTAGTGTAGGAGCAATCCCTGGACGTTCGCAATTTCGGTGTTGAGCTCTGGCCAGATTGAGCAGGAGAGGCTGTGTACGTTGGAAGTTTTAGTAGGCGAAACAAGTTCAGAGCCCAAGTGTTTGTGGTTCGTTTGAGAGGTTACCAGTGGGAGATGAGGACCAGCAAGAGCTTTCAGGGCTGGCACCTTTAGTGTAGGAGCAATCGCTGGACGTTCGCAATTTCGGTGTTGAGCTCTGGCCAGATTGAGCAGGAGAGGCTGTGTACGTTGGAAGTTTTAGTAGGCGAAACAAGTTCAGAGCCCAAGTGTTTGTGGTTCATTTGAGAGGTTACCAGTGGGAGATGAGGACCAGCAAGAGCTTTCAGGGCTGGCACCTTTAGTGTAGGAGCAATCCCTGGACGTTCGTAATTTCTTTGGTGAATTTTGGCCAGATTGAGCAAGAGAGGCTGTGTACGTTGGAAGTTTTAGTAGGCTAAACAAGTTCAGAGGCCAAGTGTTTGTGGTTCGTTTGAGAGGTTACCAGTGGGAGATGAGGACCAGCAAGAGCTTTCAGGGCTGGCACCTTTAGTGTAGGAGCAATCGCTGGACGTTCGCAATGTCGGTGTTGAGCTCTGGCCAGATTGAGCAGGAGAGGCTGTGTACGTTGGAAGTTTTAGTAGGCTAAACAAGTTCAGAGCCCAAGTGTTTGTGGTTCGTTTGAGAGGTTACCAGTGGGAGATGAGGACCAGCAAGAGCTTTCAGGGCTGGCACCTTTAGTGTAGGAGCAATCCCTGGACGTTCGCAATTTCGGTGTTGAGCTCTGGCCAGATTGAGCAGGAGAGGCTGTGTACGTTGGAAGTTTTAGTAGGCGAAACAAGTTCAGAGCCCAAGTGTTTGTGGTTCGTTCGAGAGGTTACCAGTGGGAGATGAGGACCAGCAAGAGCTTTCAGGGCTTGCACCTTTAGTGTAGGAGCAATCCCTGGACGTTCGCAATTTCGGTGTTGAGCTCTGGCCAGATTGAGCAGGAGAGGCTGTGTACGTTGGAAGTTTTAGTAGGCGAAACAAGTTCAGAGCCCAAGTGTTTGTGGTTCGTTTGAGAGGTTACCAGTGGGAGATGAGGACCAGCAAGAGCTTTCAGGGCTGGCACCTTTAGTGTAGGAGCAATCCCTGGACGTTCGCAATTTCGGTGTTGAGCTCTGGCCAGATTGAGCAGGAGAGGCTGTGTACGTTGGAAGTTTTAGTAGGCGAAACAAGTTCAGAGCCCAAGTGTTTGTGGTTCATTTGAGAGGTTACCAGTGGGAGATGAGGACCAGCAAGAGCTTTCAGGGCTTGCACCTTTAGTGTAGGAGCAATCGCTGGACGTTCGCAATTTTGGTGTTGAGCTCTGGCCAGATTGAGCAGGAGAGGCTGTGTACGTTGGAAGTTTTAGTAGGCGAAACAAGTTCAGAGCCCAAGTGTTTGTGGTTCGTTTGAGAGGTTACCAGTGGGAGATGAGGACCAGCAAGAGCTTTCAGGGCTGGCACCTTTAGTGTAGGAGCAATCGCTGGACGTTCGCAATTTCGGTGTTGAGCTCTGGCCAGATTGAGCAGGAGAGGCTGTGTACTTTGGAAGTTTTAGTAGGCTAAACAAGTTCAGAGCCCAAGTGTTTGTGGTTCGTTTGAGAGGTTACCAGTGGGAGATGAGGACCAGCAAGAGCTTTCAGGGTTGGCACCTTTAGTGTAGGAGCAATCCCTGGACGTTCGCAATTTCGGTTTTGAGCTCTGGCCAGATTGAGCAGGAGAGGCTGTGTACGTTGGAAGTTTTAGTAGGCTAAACAAGTTGAGAGCCCAAGTGTTTGTGGTTCGTTTGAGAGGTTACCAGTGGGAGATGAGGACCAGCAAGAGCTTTCAGGGCTGGCACCTTTAGTGTAGGAGCAATCGCTGGACGTTCGCAATGTCGGTGTTGAGCTCTGGCCAGATTGAGCAGGAGAGGCTGTGTACGTTGGAAGTTTTAGTAGGCTAAACAAGTTCAGAGCCCAAGTGTTTGTGGTTCGTTTGAGAGGTTACCAGTGGGAGATGAGGACCAGCAAGAGCTTTCAGGGCTGGCACCTTTAGTGTAGGAGCAATCCCTGGACGTTCGCAATTTCGGTGTTGAGCTCTGGCCAGATTGAGCCGGAGAGGCTGTGTACGTTGGAAGTTTTAGTAGGCGAAACAAGTTCAGAGCCCAAGTGTTTGTGGTTCGTTTGAGAGGTTACCAGTGGGAGATGAGGACCAGCAAGAGCTTTCAGGGCTGGCACCTTTAGTGTAGGAGCAATCCCTGGACGTTCGCAATTTCGGTGTTGAGCTCTGGCCAGATTGAGCAGGAGAGGCTGTGTACGTTGGAAGTTTTAGTATGCTAAACAAGTTCAGAGCCCAAGTGTTTGTGGTTCGTTCGAGAGGTTACCAGTGGGAGATGAGGACCAGCAAGAGCTTTCAGGGCTGGCACCTTTAGTGTAGGAGCAATCCCTGGACGTTCGCAATTTCGGTGTTGAGCTCTGGCCAGATTGAGCAGGAGAGGCTGTGTACGTTGGAAGTTTTAGTAGGCTAAACAAGTTCAGAGCCCAAGTGTTTGTGGTTCGTTTGAGAGGTTACCAGTGGGAGATGAGGACCAGCAAGAGCTTTCAGGGCTGGCACCTTTAGTGTAGGAGCAATCGCTGGACGTTCGCAATTTCGGTGTTGAGCTCTGGCCAGATTGAGCAGGAGAGGCTGTGTACGTTGGAAGTTTTAGTAGGCTAAACAAGTTCAGAGCCCAAGTGTTTGTGGTTCGTTCGAGAGGTTACCAGTGGGAGATGAGGACCAGCAAGAGCTTTCAGGGCTTGCACCTTTAGTGTAGGAGCAATCCCTGGACGTTCGCAATTTCGGTGTTGAGTTCTGGCCAGATTGAGCAGGAGAGGCTGTGTACGTTGGAAGTTTTAGTAGGCGAAACAAGTTCAGAGCCCAAGTGTTTGTGGTTCGTTTGAGAGGTTACCAGTGGGAGATGAGGACCAGCAAGAGCTTTCAGGGCTGGCACCTTTAGTGTAGGAGCAATCCCTGGACGTTCGCAATTTCGGTGTTGAGCTCTGGCCAGATTGAGCAGGAGAGGCTGTGTACGTTGGAAGTTTTAGTAGGCGAAACAAGTTCAGAGCCCAAGTGTTTGTGGTTCGTTTGAGAGGTTACCAGTGGGAGATGAGGACCAGCAAGAGCTTTCAGGGCTGGCACCTTTAGTGTAGGAGCAATCGCTGGACGTTCGCAATTTCGGTGTTGAGCTCTGGCCAGATTGAGCAGGAGAGGCTGTGTACGTTGGAAGTTTTAGTAGGCGAAACAAGTTCAGAGCCCAAGTGTTTGTGGTTCGTTTGAGAGGTTACCAGTGGGAGATGAGGACCAGCAAGAGCTTTCAGGGCTGGCACCTTTAGTGTAGGAGCAATCGCTGGACGTTCGCAATTTCGGTGTTGAGCTCTGGCCAGATTGAGCAGGAGAGGCTGTGTACGTTGGAAGTTTTAGTAGGCGAAACAAGTTCAGAGCCCAAGTGTTTGTGGTTCGTTTGAGAGGTTACCAGTGGGAGATGAGGACCAGCAAGAGCTTTCAGGGCTGGCACCTTTAGTGTAGGAGCAATCCCTGGACGTTCGCAATTTCGGAGTTGAGCTCTGGCCAGATTGAGCAGGAGAGGCTGTGTACTTTGGAAGTTTTAGTAGGCTAAACAAGTTCAGAGCCCAAGTGTTTGTGGTTCGTTTGAGAGGTTACCAGTGGGAGATGAGGACCAGCAAGAGCTTTCAGGGTTGGCACCTTTAGTGTAGGAGCAATCCCTGGACGTTCGCAATTTCGGTTTTGAGCTCTGGCCAGATTGAGCAGGAGAGGCTGTGTACGTTGGAAGTTTTAGTAGGCTAAACAAGTTGAGAGCCCAAGTGTTTGTGGTTCGTTTGAGAGGTTACCAGTGGGAGATGAGGACCAGCAAGAGCTTTCAGGGCTGGCACCTTTAGTGTAGGAGCAATCGCTGGACGTTCGCAATGTCGGTGTTGAGCTCTGGCCAGATTGAGCAGGAGAGGCTGTGTACGTTGGAAGTTTTAGTAGGCGAAACAAGTTCAGAGCCCAAGTGTTTGTGGTTCGTTTGAGAGGTTACCAGTGGGAGATGAGGAGCAGCAAGAGCTTTCAGGGCTGGCACCTTTAGTGTAGGAGCAATCCCTGGACGTTCGCAATTTCGGTGTTGAGCTCTGGCCAGATTGAGCCGGAGAGGCTGTGTACGTTGGAAGTTTTAGTAGGCGAAACAAGTTCAGAGCCCAAGTGTTTGTGGTTCGTTTGAGAGGTTACCAGTGGGAGATGAGGACCAGCAAGAGCTTTCAGGGCTGGCACCTTTAGTGTAGGAGCAATCCCTGGACGTTCGCAATTTCGGTGTTGAGCTCTGGCCAGATTGAGCAGGAGAGGCTGTGTACGTTGGAAGTTTTAGTAGGCTAAACAAGTTCAGAGCCCAAGTGTTTGTGGTTCGTTTGAGAGGTTACCAGTGGGAGATGAGGACCAGCAAGAGCTTTCAGGGCTGGCACCTTTAGTGTAGGAGCAATCCCTGGACGTTCGCAATGTCGGTGTTGAGCTCTGGCCAGATTGAGCAGGAGAGGCTGTGTACGTTGGAAGTTTTAGTAGGCGAAACAAGTTCAGAGCCCAAGTGTTTGTGGTTCGTTTGAGAGGTTACCAGTGGGAGATGAGGACCAGCAAGAGCTTTCAGGGCTGGCACCTTTAGTGTAGGAGCAATCCCTGGACGTTCGCAATGTCGGTGTTGAGCTCTGGCCAGATTGAGCAGGAGAGGCTGTGTACGTTGGAAGTTTTAGTAGGCGAAACAAGTTCAGAGCCCAAGTGTTTGTGGTTCGTTTGAGAGGTTACCAGTGGGAGATGAGGACCAGCAAGAGCTTTCAGGGCTGGCACCTTTAGTGTAGGAGCAATCGCTGGACGTTCGCAATGTCGGTGTTGAGCTCTGGCCAGATTGAGCAGGAGAGGCTGTGTACGTTGGAAGTTTTAGTAGGCTAAACAAGTTCAGAGCCCAAGTGTTTGTGGTTCGTTTGAGAGGTTACCAGTGGGAGATGAGGACCAGCAAGAGCTTTCAGGGCTGGCACCTTTAGTGTAGGAGCAATCGCTGGACGTTCGTAATTTCACTGGTGAATTTTGGGCAGCTTGAGCAGGAGAGGCTGTGTACGTTGGAAGTTTTAGTAGGCTAAACAAGTTGAGAGCCCAAGTGTTTGTGGTTCGTTTGAGAGGTTACCAGTGGGAGATGAGGACCAGCAAGAGCTTTCAGGGCTGGCACCTTTAGTGTAGGAGCAATCGCTGGACGTTCGCAATTTCGGTGTTGAGCTCTGGCCAGATTGAGCAGGAGAGGCTGTGTACGTTGGAAGTTTTAGTAGGCTAAACAAGTTCAGAGCCCAAGTGTTTGTGGTTCGTTCGAGAGGTTACCAGTGGGAGATGAGGACCAGCAAGAGCTTTCAGGGCTGGCACCTTTAGTGTAGGAGCAATCCCTGGACGTTCGCAATTTCGGTGTTGAGCTCTGGCCAGATTGAGCAGGAGAGGCTGTGTACGTTGGAAGTTTTAGTAGGCGAAACAAGTTCAGAGCCCAAGTGTTTGTGGTTCGTTTGAGAGGTTACCAGTGGGAGATGAGGACCAGCAAGAGCTTTCAGGGCTGGCACCTTTAGTGTAGGAGCAATCCCTGGACGTTCGCAATTTCGGAGTTGAGCTCTGGCCAGATTGAGCAGGAGAGGCTGTGTACTTTGGAAGTTTTAGTAGGCTAAACAAGTTCAGAGCCCAAGTGTTTGTGGTTCGTTTGAGAGGTTACCAGTGGGAGATGAGGACCAGCAAGAGCTTTCAGGGTTGGCACCTTTAGTGTAGGAGCAATCCCTGGACGTTCGCAATTTCGGTTTTGAGCTCTGGCCAGATTGAGCAGGAGAGGCTGTGTACGTTGGAAGTTTTAGTAGGCTAAACAAGTTGAGAGCCCAAGTGTTTGTGGTTCGTTTGAGAGGTTACCAGTGGGAGATGAGGACCAGCAAGAGCTTTCAGGGCTGGCACCTTTAGTGTAGGAGCAATCGCTGGACGTTCGCAATTTCGGTGTTGAGCTCTGGCCAGATTGAGCAGGAGAGGCTGTGTACGTTGGAAGTTTTAGTAGGCGAAACAAGTTCAGAGCCCAAGTGTTTGTGGTTCGTTTGAGAGGTTACCAGTGGGAGATGAGGAGCAGCAAGAGCTTTCAGGGCTGGCACCTTTAGTGTAGGAGCAATCCCTGGACGTTCGCAATTTCGGTGTTGAGCTCTGGCCAGATTGAGCCGGAGAGGCTGTGTACGTTGGAAGTTTTAGTAGGCGAAACAAGTTCAGAGCCCAAGTGTTTGTGGTTCGTTTGAGAGGTTACCAGTGGGAGATGAGGACCAGCAAGAGCTTTCAGGGCTGGCACCTTTAGTGTAGGAGCAATCGCTGGACGTTCGCAATTTCGGTGTTGAGCTCTGGCCAGATTGAGCAGGAGAGGCTGTGTACGTTGGAAGTTTTAGTAGGCTAAACAAGTTCAGAGCCCAAGTGTTTGTGGTTCGTTTGAGAGGTTACCAGTGGGAGATGAGGACCAGCAAGAGCTTTCAGGGCTGGCACCTTTAGTGTAGGAGCAATCCCTGGACGTTCGCAATGTCGGTGTTGAGCTCTGGCCAGATTGAGCAGGAGAGGCTGTGTACGTTGGAAGTTTTAGTAGGCGAAACAAGTTCAGAGCCCAAGTGTTTGTGGTTCGTTTGAGAGGTTACCAGTGGGAGATGAGGACCAGCAAGAGCTTTCAGGGCTGGCACCTTTAGTGTAGGAGCAATCCCTGGACGTTCGCAATGTCGGTGTTGAGCTCTGGCCAGATTGAGCAGGAGAGGCTGTGTACGTTGGAAGTTTTAGTAGGCGAAACAAGTTCAGAGCCCAAGTGTTTGTGGTTCGTTTGAGAGGTTACCAGTGGGAGATGAGGACCAGCAAGAGCTTTCAGGGCTGGCACCTTTAGTGTAGGAGCAATCCCTGGACGTTCGCAATGTCGGTGTTGAGCTCTGGCCAGATTGAGCAGGAGAGGCTGTGTACGTTGGAAGTTTTAGTAGGCTAAACAAGTTCAGAGCCCAAGTGTTTGTGGTTCGTTTGAGAGGTTACCAGTGGGAGATGAGGACCAGCAAGAGCTTTCAGGGCTGGCACCTTTAGTGTAGGAGCAATCGCTGGACGTTCGTAATTTCACTGGTGAATTTTGGGCAGCTTGAGCAGGAGAGGCTGTGTACGTTGGAAGTTTTAGTAGGTAAACAAGTTGAGAGCCCAAGTGTTTGTGGTTCGTTCGAGAGGTTACCAGTGGGAGATGAGGACCAGCAAGAGCTTTCAGGGCTGGCACCTTTAGTGTAGGAGCAATCCCTGGACGTTCGCAATTTCGGTGTTGAGCTCTGGCCAGATTGAGCAGGAGAGGCTGTGTACGTTGGAAGTTTTAGTAGGCGAAACAAGTTCAGAGCCCAAGTGTTTGTGGTTCGTTTGAGAGGTTACCAGTGGGAGATGAGGACCAGCAAGAGCTTTCAGGGCTGGCACCTTTAGTGTAGGAGCAATCCCTGGACGTTCGCAATTTCGGAGTTGAGCTCTGGCCAGATTGAGCAGGAGAGGCTGTGTACTTTGGAAGTTTTAGTAGGCTAAACAAGTTCAGAGCCCAAGTGTTTGTGGTTCGTTTGAGAGGTTACCAGTGGGAGATGAGGACCAGCAAGAGCTTTCAGGGTTGGCACCTTTAGTGTAGGAGCAATCCCTGGACGTTCGCAATTTCGGTTTTGAGCTCTGGCCAGATTGAGCAGGAGAGGCTGTGTACGTTGGAAGTTTTAGTAGGCTAAACAAGTTGAGAGCCCAAGTGTTTGTGGTTCGTTTGAGAGGTTACCAGTGGGAGATGAGGACCAGCAAGAGCTTTCAGGGCTGGCACCTTTAGTGTAGGAGCAATCGCTGGACGTTCGCAATGTCGGTGTTGAGCTCTGGCCAGATTGAGCAGGAGAGGCTGTGTACGTTGGAAGTTTTAGTAGGCGAAACAAGTTCAGAGCCCAAGTGTTTGTGGTTCGTTTGAGAGGTTACCAGTGGGAGATGAGGAGCAGCAAGAGCTTTCAGGGCTGGCACCTTTAGTGTAGGAGCAATCCCTGGACGTTCGCAATTTCGGTGTTGAGCTCTGGCCAGATTGAGCCGGAGAGGCTGTGTACGTTGGAAGTTTTAGTAGGCGAAACAAGTTCAGAGCCCAAGTGTTTGTGGTTCGTTTGAGAGGTTACCAGTGGGAGATGAGGACCAGCAAGAGCTTTCAGGGCTGGCACCTTTAGTGTAGGAGCAATCGCTGGACGTTCGCAATTTCGGTGTTGAGCTCTGGCCAGATTGAGCAGGAGAGGCTGTGTACGTTGGAAGTTTTAGTAGGCTAAACAAGTTCAGAGCCCAAGTGTTTGTGGTTCGTTTGAGAGGTTACCAGTGGGAGATGAGGACCAGCAAGAGCTTTCAGGGCTGGCACCTTTAGTGTAGGAGCAATCCCTGGACGTTCGCAATGTCGGTGTTGAGCTCTGGCCAGATTGAGCAGGAGAGGCTGTGTACGTTGGAAGTTTTAGTAGGCGAAACAAGTTCAGAGCCCAAGTGTTTGTGGTTCGTTTGAGAGGTTACCAGTGGGAGATGAGGACCAGCAAGAGCTTTCAGGGCTGGCACCTTTAGTGTAGGAGCAATCCCTGGACGTTCGCAATGTCGGTGTTGAGCTCTGGCCAGATTGAGCAGGAGAGGCTGTGTACGTTGGAAGTTTTAGTAGGCGAAACAAGTTCAGAGCCCAAGTGTTTGTGGTTCGTTTGAGAGGTTACCAGTGGGAGATGAGGACCAGCAAGAGCTTTCAGGGCTGGCACCTTTAGTGTAGGAGCAATCCCTGGACGTTCGCAATGTCGGTGTTGAGCTCTGGCCAGATTGAGCAGGAGAGGCTGTGTACGTTGGAAGTTTTAGTAGGCTAAACAAGTTGAGAGCCCAAGTGTTTGTGGTTCGTTTGAGAGGTTACCAGTGGGAGATGAGGACCAGCAAGAGCTTTCAGGGCTGGCACCTTTAGTGTAGGAGCAATCGCTGGACGTTCGCAATTTCGGTGTTGAGCTCTGGCCAGATTGAGCAGGAGAGGCTGTGTACGTTGGAAGTTTTAGTAGGCTAAACAAGTTCAGAGCCCAAGTGTTTGTGGTTCGTTCGAGAGGTTACCAGTGGGAGATGAGGACCAGCAAGAGCTTTCAGGGCTGGCACCTTTAGTGTAGGAGCAATCCCTGGACGTTCGCAATTTCGGTGTTGAGCTCTGGCCAGATTGAGCAGGAGAGGCTGTGTACGTTGGAAGTTTTAGTAGGCGAAACAAGTTCAGAGCCCAAGTGTTTGTGGTTCGTTTGAGAGGTTACCAGTGGGAGATGAGGACCAGCAAGAGCTTTCAGGGCTGGCACCTTTAGTGTAGGAGCAATCGCTGGACGTTCGCAATTTCGGTGTTGAGCTCTGGCCAGATTGAGCAGGAGAGGCTGTGTACGTTGGAAGTTTTAGTAGGCGAAACAAGTTCAGAGCCCAAGTGTTTGTGGTTCGTTTGAGAGGTTACCAGTGGGAGATGAGGACCAGCAAGAGCTTTCAGGGCTGGCACCTTTAGTGTAGGAGCAATCGCTGGACGTTCGCAATTTCGGTGTTGAGCTCTGGCCAGATTGAGCAGGAGAGGCTGTGTACGTTGGAAGTTTTAGTAGGCGAAACAAGTTCAGAGCCCAAGTGTTTGTGGTTCGTTTGAGAGGTTACCAGTGGGAGATGAGGACCAGCAAGAGCTTTCAGGGCTGGCACCTTTAGTGTAGGAGCAATCCCTGGACGTTCGCAATTTCGGAGTTGAGCTCTGGCCAGATTGAGCAGGAGAGGCTGTGTACTTTGGAAGTTTTAGTAGGCTAAACAAGTTCAGAGCCCAAGTGTTTGTGGTTCGTTTGAGAGGTTACCAGTGGGAGATGAGGACCAGCAAGAGCTTTCAGGGTTGGCACCTTTAGTGTAGGAGCAATCCCTGGACGTTCGCAATTTCGGTTTTGAGCTCTGGCCAGATTGAGCAGGAGAGGCTGTGTACGTTGGAAGTTTTAGTAGGCTAAACAAGTTGAGAGCCCAAGTGTTTGTGGTTCGTTTGAGAGGTTACCAGTGGGAGATGAGGACCAGCAAGAGCTTTCAGGGCTGGCACCTTTAGTGTAGGAGCAATCGCTGGACGTTCGCAATGTCGGTGTTGAGCTCTGGCCAGATTGAGCAGGAGAGGCTGTGTACGTTGGAAGTTTTAGTAGGCTAAACAAGTTCAGAGCCCAAGTGTTTGTGGTTCGTTTGAGAGGTTACCAGTGGGAGATGAGGACCAGCAAGAGCTTTCAGGGCTGGCACCTTTAGTGTAGGAGCAATCCCTGGACGTTCGCAATTTCGGTGTTGAGCTCTGGCCAGATTGAGCCGGAGAGGCTGTGTACGTTGGAAGTTTTAGTAGGCGAAACAAGTTCAGAGCCCAAGTGTTTGTGGTTCGTTTGAGAGGTTACCAGTGGGAGATGAGGACCAGCAAGAGCTTTCAGGGCTGGCACCTTTAGTGTAGGAGCAATCCTGGACGTTCGCAATTTCGGTGTTGAGCTCTGGCCAGATTGAGCAGGAGAGGCTGTGTACGTTGGAAGTTTTAGTATGCTAAACAAGTTCAGAGCCCAAGTGTTTGTGGTTCGTTCGAGAGGTTACCAGTGGGAGATGAGGACCAGCAAGAGCTTTCAGGGCTGGCACCTTTAGTGTAGGAGCAATCCCTGGACGTTCGCAATTTCGGTGTTGAGCTCTGGCCAGATTGAGCAGGAGAGGCTGTGTACGTTGGAAGTTTTAGTAGGCGAAACAAGTTCAGAGCCCAAGTGTTTGTGGTTCGTTTGAGAGGTTACCAGTGGGAGATGAGGACCAGCAAGAGCTTTCAGGGCTGGCACCTTTAGTGTAGGAGCAATCCCTGGACGTTCGCAATTTCGGTGTTGAGCTCTGGCCAGATTGAGCAGGAGAGGCTGTGTACGTTGGAAGTTTTAGTAGGCTAAACAAGTTCAGAGCCCAAGTGTTTGTGGTTCGTTCGAGAGGTTACCAGTGGGAGATGAGGACCAGCAAGAGCTTTCAGGGCTTGCACCTTTAGTGTAGGAGCAATCCCTGGATGTTCGCAATTTCGGTGTTGAGCTCTGGCCAGATTGAGCAGGAGAGGCTGTGTACGTTGGAAGTTTTAGTAGGCGAAACAAGTTCAGAGCCCAAGTGTTTGTGGTTCGTTTGAGAGGTTACCAGTGGGAGATGAGGACCAGCAAGAGCTTTCAGGGCTGGCACCTTTAGTGTAGGAGCAATCCCTGGACGTTCGCAATGTCGGTGTTGAGCTCTGGCCAGATTGAGCAGGAGAGGCTGTGTACGTTGGAAGTTTTAGTAGGCGAAACAAGTTCAGAGCCCAAGTGTTTGTGGTTCGTTTGAGAGGTTACCAGTGGGAGATGAGGACCAGCAAGAGCTTTCAGGGCTGGCACCTTTAGTGTAGGAGCAATCGCTGGACGTTCGCAATGTCGGTGTTGAGCTCTGGCCAGATTGAGCAGGAGAGGCTGTGTACGTTGGAAGTTTTAGTAGGCGAAACAAGTTCAGAGCCCAAGTGTTTGTGGTTCGTTTGAGAGGTTACCAGTGGGAGATGAGGACCAGCAAGAGCTTTCAGGGCTGGCACCTTTAGTGTAGGAGCAATCCCTGGACGTTCGCAATGTCGGTGTTGAGCTCTGGCCAGATTGAGCAGGAGAGGCTGTGTACGTTGGAAGTTTTAGTAGGCTAAACAAGTTCAGAGCCCAAGTGTTTGTGGTTCGTTTGAGAGGTTACCAGTGGGAGATGAGGACCAGCAAGAGCTTTCAGGGCTGGCACCTTTAGTGTAGGAGCAATCGCTGGACGTTCGTAATTTCACTGGTGAATTTTGGGCAGCTTGAGCAGGAGAGGCTGTGTACGTTGGAAGTTTTAGTAGGCTAAACAAGTTGAGAGCCCAAGTGTTTGTGGTTCGTTTGAGAGGTTACCAGTGGGAGATGAGGACCAGCAAGAGCTTTCAGGGCTGGCACCTTTAGTGTAGGAGCAATCGCTGGACGTTCGCAATTTCGGTGTTGAGCTCTGGCCAGATTGAGCAGGAGAGGCTGTGTACGTTGGAGGTTTTAGTAGGCTAAACAAGTTCAGAGCCCAAGTGTTTGTGGTTCGTTCGAGAGGTTACCAGTGGGAGATGAGGACCAGCAAGAGCTTTCAGGGCTGGCACCTTTAGTGTAGGAGCAATCCCTGGACGTTCGCAATTTCGGTGTTGAGCTCTGGCCAGATTGAGCAGGAGAGGCTGTGTACGTTGGAAGTTTTAGTAGGCGAAACAAGTTCAGAGCCCAAGTGTTTGTGGTTCGTTTGAGAGGTTACCAGTGGGAGATGAGGACCAGCAAGAGCTTTCAGGGCTGGCACCTTTAGTGTAGGAGCAATCGCTGGACGTTCGCAATTTCGGTGTTGAGCTCTGGCCAGATTGAGCAGGAGAGGCTGTGTACGTTGGAAGTAGGCGAAACAAGTTCAGAGCCCAAGTGTTTGTGGTTCATTTGAGAGGTTACCAGTGGGAGATGAGGACCAGCAAGAGCTTTCAGGGCGGGCACCTTTAGTGTAGGAGCAATCCCTGGACGTTCGTAATTTCTTTGGTGAATTTTGGCCAGATTGAGCAAGAGAGGCTGTGTACGTTGGAAGTTTTAGTAGGCTAAACAAGTTCAGAGCCCAAGTGTTTGTGGTTCGTTTGAGAGGTTACCAGTGGGAGATGAGGACCAGCAAGAGCTTTCAGGGCTGGCACCTTTAGTGTAGGAGCAATCGCTGGACGTTCGCAATGTCGGTGTTGAGCTCTGGCCAGATTGAGCAGGAGAGGCTGTGTACGTTGGAAGTTTTAGTAGGCTAAACAAATTCAGAGCCCAAGTGTTTGTGGTTCGTTTGAGAGGTTACCAGTGGGAGATGAGGACCAGCAAGAGCTTTCAGGGCTGGCACCTTTAGTGTAGGAGCAATCGCTGGACGTTCGCAATTTCGGTGTTGAGCTCTGGCCAGATTGAGCAGGAGAGGCTGTGTACGTTGGAAGTTTTAGTAGGCTAAACAAGTTCAGAGCCCAAGTGTTTGTGGTTCGTTCGAGAGGTTACCAGTGGGAGATGAGGACCAGCAAGAGCTTTCAGGGCTGGCACCTTTAGTGTAGGAGCAATCCCTGGACGTTTGCAATTTCGGTGTTGAGCTCTGGCCAGATTGAGCAGGAGAGGCTGTGTACGTTGGAAGTTTTAGTAGGCGAAACAAGTTCAGAGCCCAAGTGTTTGTGGTTCGTTTGAGAGGTTACCAGTGGGAGATGAGGACCAGCAAGAGCTTTCAGGGCTGGCACCTTTAGTGTAGGAGCAATCGCTGGACGTTCGCAATTTCGGTGTTGAGCTCTGGCCAGATTGAGCAGGAGAGGCTGTGTACGTTGGAAGTTTTAGTAGGCTAAACAAGTTCAGAGCCCAAGTGTTTGTGGTTCGTTCGAGAGGTTACCAGTGGGAGATGAGGACCAGCAAGAGCTTTCAGGGCTTTCACCTTTAGTGTAGGAGCAATCCCTGGACGTTCGCAATTTCGGTGTTGAGTTCTGGCCAGATTGAGCAGGAGAGGCTGTGTACGTTGGAAGTTTTAGTAGGCGAAACAAGTTCAGAGCCCAAGTGTTTGTGGTTCGTTTGAGAGGTTACCAGTGGGAGATGAGGACCAGCAAGAGCTTTCAGGGCTGGCACCTTTAGTGTAGGAGCAATCCCTGGACGTTCGCAATTTCGGTGTTGAGCTCTGGCCAGATTGAGCAGGAGAGGCTGTGTACGTTGGAAGTTTTAGTAGGCGAAACAAGTTCAGAGCCCAAGTGTTTGTGGTTCGTTTGAGAGGTTACCAGTGGGAGATGAGGACCAGCAAGAGCTTTCAGGGCTTGCACCTTTAGTGTAGGAGCAATCGCTGGACGTTCGCAATTTCGGTGTTGAGCTCTGGCCAGATTGAGCAGGAGAGGCTGTGTACGTTGGAAGTTTTAGTAGGCGAAACAAGTTCAGAGCCCAAGTGTTTGTGGTTCGTTTGAGAGGTTACCAGTGGGAGATGAGGACCAGCAAGAGCTTTCAGGGCTGGCACCTTTAGTGTAGGAGCAATCGCTGGACGTTCGCAATTTCGGTGTTGAGCTCTGGCCAGATTGAGCAGGAGAGGCTGTGTACGTTGGAAGTTTTAGTAGGCGAAACAAGTTCAGAGCCCAAGTGTTTGTGGTTCGTTTGAGAGGTTACCAGTGGGAGATGAGGACCAGCAAGAGCTTTCAGGGCTGGCACCTTTAGTGTAGGAGCAATCCCTGGACGTTCGCAATTTCGGAGTTGAGCTCTGGCCAGATTGAGCAGGAGAGGCTGTGTACTTTGGAAGTTTTAGTAGGCTAAACAAGTTCAGAGCCCAAGTGTTTGTGGTTCGTTTGAGAGGTTACCAGTGGGAGATGAGGACCAGCAAGAGCTTTCAGGGTTGGCACCTTTAGTGTAGGAGCAATCCTGGACGTTCGCAATTTCGGTGTTGAGCTCTGGCCAGATTGAGCAGGAGAGGCTGTGTACGTTGGAAGTTTTAGTAGGCTAAACAAGTTCAGAGGCCAAGTGTTTGTGGTTCGTTTGAGAGGTTACCAGTGGGAGATGAGGACCAGCAAGAGCTTTCAGGGCTGGCACCTTTAGTGTAGGAGCAATCGCTGGACGTTCGCAATGTCGGTGTTGAGCTCTGGCCAGATTGAGCAGGAGAGGCTGTGTACGTTGGAAGTTTTAGTAGGCTAAACAAATTCAGAGCCCAAGTGTTTGTGGTTCGTTTGAGAGGTTACCAGTGGGAGATGAGGACCAGCAAGAGCTTTCAGGGCTGGCACCTTTAGTGTAGGAGCAATCGCTGGACGTTCGCAATTTCGGTGTTGAGCTCTGGCCAGATTGAGCAGGAGAGGCTGTGTACGTTGGAAGTTTTAGTATGCTAAACAAGTTCAGAGCCCAAGTGTTTGTGGTTCGTTCGAGAGGTTACCAGTGGGAGATGAGGACCAGCAAGAGCTTTCAGGGCTGGCACCTTTAGTGTAGGAGCAATCCCTGGACGTTCGCAATTTCGGTGTTGAGCTCTGGCCAGATTGAGCAGGAGAGGCTGTGTACGTTGGAAGTTTTAGTAGGCTAAACAAGTTCAGAGCCCAAGTGTTTGTGGTTCGTTTGAGAGGTTACCAGTGGGAGATGAGGACCAGCAAGAGCTTTCAGGGCTGGCACCTTTAGTGTAGGAGCAATCGCTGGACATTCGCAATGTCGGTGTTGAGCTCTGGCCAGATTGAGCAGGAGAGGCTGTGTACGTTGGAAGTTTTAGTAGGCTAAACAAGTTCAGAGCCCAAGTGTTTGTGGTTCGTTTGAGAGGTTACCAGTGGGAGATGAGGACCAGCAAGAGCTTTCAGGGCTGGCACCTTTAGTGTAGGAGCAATCCCTGGACGTTCGCAATTTCGGTGTTGAGCTCTGGCCAGATTGAGCCGGAGAGGCTGTGTACGTTGGAAGTTTTAGTAGGCGAAACAAGTTCAGAGCCCAAGTGTTTGTGGTTCGTTTGAGAGGTTACCAGTGGGAGATGAGGACCAGCAAGAGCTTTCAGGGCTGGCACCTTTGGTGTAGGAGCAATCGCTGGACGTTCGCAATTTCGGTGTTGAGCTCTGGCCAGATTGAGCAGGAGAGGCTGTGTACGTTGGAAGTTTTAGTATGCTAAACAAGTTCAGAGCCCAAGTGTTTGTGGTTCGTTCGAGAGGTTACCAGTGGGAGATGAGGACCAGCAAGAGCTTTCAGGGCTGGCACCTTTAGTGTAGGAGCAATCCCTGGACGTTCGCAATTTCGGTGTTGAGCTCTGGCCAGATTGAGCAGGAGAGGCTGTGTACGTTGGAAGTTTTAGTAGGCGAAACAAGTTCAGAGCCCAAGTGTTTGTGGTTCGTTTGAGAGGTTACCAGTGGGAGATGAGGACCAGCAAGAGCTTTCAGGGCTGGCACCTTTAGTGTAGGAGCAATCGCTGGACGTTCGCAATTTCGGTGTTGAGCTCTGGCCAGATTGAGCAGGAGAGGCTGTGTACGTTGGAAGTTTTAGTAGGCTAAACAAGTTCAGAGCCCAAGTGTTTGTGGTTCGTTCGAGAGGTTACCAGTGGGAGATGAGGACCAGCAAGAGCTTTCAGGGCTTGCACCTTTAGTGTAGGAGCAATCCCTGGACGTTCGCAATTTCGGTGTTGAGTTCTGGCCAGATTGAGCAGGAGAGGCTGTGTACGTTGGAAGTTTTAGTAGGCGAAACAAGTTCAGAGCCCAAGTGTTTGTGGTTCGTTTGAGAGGTTACAAGTGGGAGATGAGGACCAGCAAGAGCTTTCAGGGCTGGCACCTTTAGTGTAGGAGCAATCCCTGGACGTTCGCAATTTCGGTGTTGAGCTCTGGCCAGATTGAGCAGGAGAGGCTGTGTACGTTGGAAGTTTTAGTAGGCGAAACAAGTTCAGAGCCCAAGTGTTTGTGGTTCGTTTGAGAGGTTACCAGTGGGAGATGAGGACCAGCAAGAGCTTTCAGGGCTGGCACCTTTAGTGTAGGAGCAATCGCTGGACGTTCGCAATTTCGGTGTTGAGCTCTGGCCAGATTGAGCAGGAGAGGCTGTGTACGTTGGAAGTTTTAGTAGGCGAAACAAGTTCAGAGCCCAAGTGTTTGTGGTTCGTTTGAGAGGTTACCAGTGGGAGATGAGGACCAGCAAGAGCTTTCAGGGCTGGCACCTTTAGTGTAGGAGCAATCGCTGGACGTTCGCAATTTCGGTGTTGAGCTCTGGCCAGATTGAGCAGGAGAGGCTGTGTACGTTGGAAGTTTTAGTAGGCGAAACAAGTTCAGAGCCCAAGTGTTTGTGGTTCGTTTGAGAGGTTACCAGTGGGAGATGAGGACCAGCAAGAGCTTTCAGGGCTGGCACCTTTAGTGTAGGAGCAATCCCTGGACGTTCGCAATTTCGGAGTTGAGCTCTGGCCAGATTGAGCAGGAGAGGCTGTGTACTTTGGAAGTTTTAGTAGGCTAAACAAGTTCAGAGCCCAAGTGTTTGTGGTTCGTTTGAGAGGTTACCAGTGGGAGATGAGGACCAGCAAGAGCTTTCAGGGTTGGCACCTTTAGTGTAGGAGCAATCCCTGGACGTTCGCAATTTCGGTTTTGAGCTCTGGCCAGATTGAGCAGGAGAGGCTGTGTACGTTGGAAGTTTTAGTAGGCTAAACAAGTTGAGAGCCCAAGTGTTTGTGGTTCGTTTGAGAGGTTACCAGTGGGAGATGAGGACCAGCAAGAGCTTTCAGGGCTGGCACCTTTAGTGTAGGAGCAATCGCTGGACGTTCGCAATGTCGGTGTTGAGCTCTGGCCAGATTGAGCAGGAGAGGCTGTGTACGTTGGAAGTTTTAGTAGGCTAAACAAGTTCAGAGCCCAAGTGTTTGTGGTTCGTTTGAGAGGTTACCAGTGGGAGATGAGGACCAGCAAGAGCTTTCAGGGCTGGCACCTTTAGTGTAGGAGCAATCCCTGGACGTTCGCAATTTCGGTGTTGAGCTCTGGCCAGATTGAGCCGGAGAGGCTGTGTACGTTGGAAGTTTCAGTAGGCGAAACAAGTTCAGAGCCCAAGTGTTTGTGGTTCGTTTGAGAGGTTACCAGTGGGAGATGAGGACCAGCAAGAGCTTTCAGGGCTGGCACCTTTAGTGTAGGAGCAATCGCTGGACGTTCGCAATGTCGGTGTTGAGCTCTGGCCAGATTGAGCAGGAGAGGCTGTGTACGTTGGAAGTTTTAGTAGGCTAAACAAGTTCAGAGCCCAAGTGTTTGTGGTTCGTTCGAGAGGTTACCAGTGGGAGATGAGGACCAGCAAGAGCTTTCAGGGCTTGCACCTTTAGTGTAGGAGCAATCCCTGGACGTTCGCAATTTCGGTGTTGAGTTCTGGCCAGATTGAGCAGGAGAGGCTGTGTACGTTGGAAGTTTTAGTAGGCGAAACAAGTTCAGAGCCCAAGTGTTTGTGGTTCGTTTGAGAGGTTACCAGTGGGAGATGAGGACCAGCAAGAGCTTTCAGGGCTGGCACCTTTAGTGTAGGAGCAATCGCTGGACGTTCGCAATTTCGGTGTTGAGCTCTGGCCAGATTGAGCAGGAGAGGCTGTGTACGTTGGAAGTTTTAGTAGGCGAAACAAGTTCAGAGCCCAAGTGTTTGTGGTTCGTTTGAGAGGTTACCAGTGGGAGATGAGGACCAGCAAGAGCTTTCAGGGCTTGCACCTTTAGTGTAGGAGCAATCGCTGGACGTTCGCAATTTCGGTGTTGAGCTCTGGCCAGATTGAGCAGGAGAGGCTGTGTACGTTGGAAGTTTTAGTAGGCGAAACAAGTTCAGAGCCCAAGTGTTTGTGGTTCGTTTGAGAGGTTACCAGTGGGAGATGAGGACCAGCAAGAGCTTTCAGGGCTGGCACCTTTAGTGTAGGAGCAATCGCTGGACGTTCGCAATTTCGGTGTTGAGCTCTGGCCAGATTGAGCAGGAGAGGCTGTGTACGTTGGAAGTTTTAGTAGGCGAAACAAGTTCAGAGCCCAAGTGTTTGTGGTTCGTTTGAGAGGTTACCAGTGGGAGATGAGGACCAGTAAGAGCTTTCAGGGCTGGCACCTTTAGTGTAGGAGCAATCCCTGGACGTTCGCAATTTCGGAGTTGAGCTCTGGCCAGATTGAGCAGGAGAGGCTGTGTACTTTGGAAGTTTTAGTAGGCTAAACAAGTTCAGAGCCCAAGTGTTTGTGGTTCGTTTGAGAGGTTACCAGTGGGAGATGAGGACCAGCAAGAGCTTTCAGGGTTGGCACCTTTAGTGTAGGAGCAATCCCTGGACGTTCGCAATGTCGGTGTTGAGCTCTGGCCAGATTGAGCAGGAGAGGCTGTCTACGTTGGAAGTTTTAGTAGGCTAAACAAGTTGAGAGCCCAAGTGTTTGTGGTTCGTTTGAGAGGTTACCAGTGGGAGATGAGGACCAGCAAGAGCTTTCAGGGCTGGCACCTTTAGTGTAGGAGCAATCGCTGGACGTTCGCAATGTCGGTGTTGAGCTCTGGCCAGATTGAGCAGGAGAGGCTGTGTACGTTGGAAGTTTTAGTAGGCTAAACAAGTTCAGAGCCCAAGTGTTTGTGGTTCGTTTGAGAGGTTACCAGTGGGAGATGAGGACCAGCAAGAGCTTTCAGGGCTGGCACCTTTAGTGTAGGAGCAATCCCTGGACGTTCGCAATTTCGGTGTTGAGCTCTGGCCAGATTGAGCCGGAGAGGCTGTGTACGTTGGAAGTTTTAGTAGGCGAAACAAGTTCAGAGCCCAAGTGTTTGTGGTTCGTTTGAGAGGTTACCAGTGGGAGATGAGGACCAGCAAGAGCTTTCAGGGCTGGCACCTTTAGTGTAGGAGCAATCGCTGGACGTTCGCAATGTCGGTGTTGAGCTCTGGCCAGATTGAGCAGGAGAGGCTGTGTACGTTGGAAGTTTTAGTAGGCTAAACAAGTTCAGAGCCCAAGTGTTTGTGGTTCGTTCGAGAGGTTACCAGTGGGAGATGAGGACCAGCAAGAGCTTTCAGGGCTTGCACCTTTAGTGTAGGAGCAATCCCTGGACGTTCGCAATTTCGGTGTTGAGTTCTGGCCAGATTGAGCAGGAGAGGCTGTGTACGTTGGAAGTTTTAGTAGGCGAAACAAGTTCAGAGCCCAAGTGTTTGTGGTTCGTTTGAGAGGTTACAAGTGGGAGATGAGGACCAGCAAGAGCTTTCAGGGCTGGCACCTTTAGTGTAGGAGCAATCCCTGGACGTTCGCAATTTCGGTGTTGAGCTCTGGCCAGATTGAGCAGGAGAGGCTGTGTACGTTGGAAGTTTTAGTAGGCGAAACAAGTTCAGAGCCCAAGTGTTTGTGGTTCGTTTGAGAGGTTACCAGTGGGAGATGAGGACCAGCAAGAGCTTTCAGGGCTGGCACCTTTAGTGTAGGAGCAATCGCTGGACGTTCGCAATTTCGGTGTTGAGCTCTGGCCAGATTGAGCAGGAGAGGCTGTGTACGTTGGAAGTTTTAGTAGGCGAAACAAGTTCAGAGCCCAAGTGTTTGTGGTTCGTTTGAGAGGTTACCAGTGGGAGATGAGGACCAGCAAGAGCTTTCAGGGCTGGCACCTTTAGTGTAGGAGCAATCGCTGGACGTTCGCAATGTCGGTGTTGAGCTCTGGCCAGATTGAGCAGGAGAGGCTGTGTACGTTGGAAGTTTTAGTAGGCGAAACAAGTTCAGAGCCCAAGTGTTTGTGGTTCGTTTGAGAGGTTACCAGTGGGAGATGAGGACCAGCAAGAGCTTTCAGGGCTGGCACCTTTAGTGTAGGAGCAATCCCTGGACGTTCGCAATTTCGGAGTTGAGCTCTGGCCAGATTGAGCAGGAGAGGCTGTGTACTTTGGAAGTTTTAGTAGGCTAAACAAGTTCAGAGCCCAAGTGTTTGTGGTTCGTTTGAGAGGTTACCAGTGGGAGATGAGGACCAGCAAGAGCTTTCAGGGTTGGCACCTTTAGTGTAGGAGCAATCCCTGGACGTTCGCAATTTCGGTTTTGAGCTCTGGCCAGATTGAGCAGGAGAGGCTGTGTACGTTGGAAGTTTTAGTAGGCTAAACAAGTTGAGAGCCCAAGTGTTTGTGGTTCGTTTGAGAGGTTACCAGTGGGAGATGAGGAGCAGCAAGAGCTTTCAGGGCTGGCACCTTTAGTGTAGGAGCAATCCCTGGACGTTCGCAATGTCGGTGTTGAGCTCTGGCCAGATTGAGCAGGAGAGGCTGTGTACGTTGGAAGTTTTAGTAGGCTAAACAAGTTCAGAGCCCAAGTGTTTGTGGTTCGTTTGAGAGGTTACCAGTGGGAGATGAGGACCAGCAAGAGCTTTCAGGGCTGGCACCTTTAGTGTAGGAGCAATCCCTGGACGTTCGCAATTTCGGTGTTGAGCTCTGGCCAGATTGAGCCGGAGAGGCTGTGTACGTTGGAAGTTTTAGTAGGCGAAACAAGTTCAGAGCCCAAGTGTTTGTGGTTCGTTTGAGAGGTTACCAGTGGGAGATGAGGACCAGCAAGAGCTTTCAGGGCTGGCACCTTTAGTGTAGGAGCAATCGCTGGACGTTCGCAATGTCGGTGTTGAGCTCTGGCCAGATTGAGTAGGAGAGGCTGTGTACGTTGGAAGTTTTAGTAGGCTAAACAAGTTCAGAGCCCAAGTGTTTGTGGTTCGTTTGAGAGGTTACCAGTGGGAGATGAGGACCAGCAAGAGCTTTCAGGGCTGGCACCTTTAGTGTAGGAGCAATCCCTGGACGTTCGCAATGTCGGTGTTGAGCTCTGGCCAGATTGAGCAGGAGAGGCTGTGTACGTTGGAAGTTTTAGTAGGCGAAACAAGTTCAGAGCCCAAGTGTTTGTGGTTCGTTTGAGAGGTTACCAGTGGGAGATGAGGACCAGCAAGAGCTTTCAGGGCTGGCACCTTTAGTGTAGGAGCAATCCCTGGACGTTCGCAATTTCGGTGTTGAGCTCTGGCCAGATTGAGCAGGAGAGGCTGTGTACGTTGGAAGTTTTAGTAGGCTAAACAAGTTCAGAGCCCAAGTATTTGTGGTTCGTTTGAGAGGTTACCAGTGGGAGATGAGGACCAGCAAGAGCTTTCAGGGCTTGCACCTTTAGTGTAGGAGCAATCGCTGGACGTTCGCAATTTCGGTGTTGAGTTCTGGCCAGATTGAGCAGGAGAGGCTGTGTACGTTGGAAGTTTTAGTAGGCGAAACAAGTTCAGAGCCCAAGTGTTTGTGGTTCGTTTGAGAGGTTACCAGTGGGAGATGAGGACCAGCAAGAGCTTTCAGGGCTGGCACCTTTAGTGTAGGAGCAATCCCTGGACGTTCGCAATTTCGGTTTTGAGCTCTGGCCAGATTGAGCAGGAGAGGCTGTGTACGTTGGAAGTTTTAGTAGGCTAAACAAGTTCAGAGCCCAAGTGTTTGTGGTTCGTTTGAGAGGTTACCAGTGGGAGATGAGGACCAGCAAGAGCTTTCAGGGCTGGCACCTTTAGTGTAGGAGCAATCGCTGGACGTTCGCAATTTCGGTGTTGAGCTCTGGCCAGATTGAGCCGGAGAGGCTGTGTACGTTGGAAGTTTTAGTAGGCGAAACAAGTTCAGAGCCCAAGTGTTTGTGGTTCGTTTGAGAGGTTACCAGTGGGAGATGAGGACCAGCAAGAGCTTTCAGGGCTGGCACCTTTAGTGTAGGAGCAATCGCTGGACGTTCGCAATTTCGGTGTTGAGCTCTGGCCAGATTGAGCAGGAGAGGCTGTGTACGTTGGAAGTTTTAGTAGGCTAAACAAGTTCAGAGCCCAAGTGTTTGTGGTTCGTTCGAGAGGTTACCAGTGGGAGATGAGGACCAGCAAGAGCTTTCAGGGCTGGCACCTTTAGTGTAGGAGCAATCCCTGGACGTTCGCAATTTCGGTGTTGAGCTCTGGCCAGATTGAGCAGGAGAGGCTGTGTACGTTGGAAGTTTTAGTAGGCTAAACAAGTTCAGAGCCCAAGTGTTTGTGGTTCGTTTGAGAGGTTACCAGTGGGAGATGAGGACCAGCAAGAGCTTTCAGGGCTGGCACCTTTAGTGTAGGAGCAATCCCTGGACGTTTGCAATTTCGGTGTTGAGCTCTGGCCAGATTGAGCAGGAGAGGCTGTGTACGTTGGAAGTTTTAGTAGGCTAAACAAGTTCAGAGCCCAAGTGTTTGTGGTTCGTTTGAGAGGTTACCAGTGGGAGATGAGGACCAGCAAGAGCTTTCAGGGCTGGCACCTTTAGTGTAGGAGCAATCCCTGGACGTTCGTAATTTCTTTGGTGAATTTTGGCCAGATTGAGCAAGAGAGGCTGTGTACGTTGGAAGTTTTAGTAGGCTAAACAAGTTCAGATCCCAAGTGTTTGTGGTTCGTTTGAGAGGTTACCAGTGGGAGATGAGGACCAGCAAGAGCTTTCAGGGCTGGCACCTTTAGTGTAGGAGCAATCCCTGGACGTTCGCAATGTCGGTGTTGAGCTCTGGCCAGATTGAGCAGGAGAGGCTGTGTACGTTGGAAGTTTTAGTATGCTAAACAAGTTCAGAGCCCAAGTGTTTGTGGTTCGTTTGAGAGGTTACCAGTGGGAGATGAGGACCAGCAAGAGCTTTCAGGGCTGGCACCTTTAGTGTAGGAGCAATCCCTGGACGTTCGCAATTTCGGTGTTGAGCTCTGGCCAGATTGAGCAGGAGAGGCTGTGTACGTTGGAAGTTTTAGTAGGCGAAACAAGTTCAGAGGCCAAGTGTTTGTGGTTCGTTTGAGAGGTTACCAGTGGGAGATGAGGACCAGCAAGAGCTTTCAGGGCTGGCACCTTTAGTGTAGGAGCAATCCCTGGACGTTCGCAATGTCGGTGTTGAGCTCTGGCCAGATTGAGCAGGAGAGGCTGTGTACGTTGGAAGTTTTAGTAGGCGAAACAAGTTCAGAGCCCAAGTGTTTGTGGTTCGTTTGAGAGGTTACCAGTGGGAGATGAGGACCAGCAAGAGCTTTCAGGGCTGGCACCTTTAGTGTAGGAGCAATCCCTGGACGTTCGCAATTTCGGTGTTGAGCTCTGGCCAGATTGAGCAGGAGAGGCTGTGTACGTTGGAAGTTTTAGTAGGCTAAACAAGTTCAGAGCCCAAGTGTTTGTGGTTCGTTCGAGAGGTTACCAGTGGGAGATGAGGACCAGCAAGAGCTTTCAGGGCTTGCACCTTTAGTGTAGGAGCAATCCCTGGACGTTCGCAATTTCGGTGTTGAGTTCTGGCCAGATTGAGCAGGAGAGGCTGTGTACGTTGGAAGTTTTAGTAGGCGAAACAAGTTCAGAGCCCAAGTGTTTGTGGTTCGTTTGAGAGGTTACCAGTGGGAGATGAGGACCAGCAAGAGCTTTCAGGGCTGGCACCTTTAGTGTAGGAGCAATCCCTGGACGTTCGCAATTTCGGTGTTGAGCTCTGGCCAGATTGAGCAGGAGAGGCTGTGTACGTTGGAAGTTTTAGTAGGCGAAACAAGTTCAGAGCCCAAGTGTTTGTGGTTCGTTTGAGAGGTTACCAGTGGGAGATGAGGACCAGCAAGAGCTTTCAGGGCTTGCACCTTTAGTGTAGGAGCAATCGCTGGACGTTCGCAATTTCGGTGTTGAGCTCTGGCCAGATTGAGCAGGAGAGGCTGTGTACGTTGGAAGTTTTAGTAGGCGAAACAAGTTCAGAGCCCAAGTGTTTGTGGTTCGTTTGAGAGGTTACCAGTGGGAGATGAGGACCAGCAAGAGCTTTCAGGGCTGGCACCTTTAGTGTAGGAGCAATCGCTGGACGTTCGCAATTTCGGTGTTGAGCTCTGGCCAGATTGAGCAGGAGAGGCTGTGTACGTTGGAAGTTTTAGTAGGCGAAACAAGTTCAGAGCCCAAGTGTTTGTGGTTCGTTTGAGAGGTTACCAGTGGGAGATGAGGACCAGCAAGAGCTTTCAGGGCTGGCACCTTTAGTGTAGGAGCAATCCCTGGACGTTCGCAATTTCGGAGTTGAGCTCTGGCCAGATTGAGCAGGAGAGGCTGTGTACTTTGGAAGTTTTAGTAGGCGAAACAAGTTCAGAGCCCAAGTGTTTGTGGTTCGTTTGAGAGGTTACCAGTGGGAGATGAGGACCAGCAAGAGCTTTCAGGGTTGGCACCTTTAGTGTAGGAGCAATCCCTGGACGTTCGCAATTTCGGTGTTGAGCTCTGGCCAGATTGAGCAGGAGAGGCTGTGTACGTTGGAAGTTTTAGTAGGCTAAACAAGTTCAGAGCCCAAGTGTTTGTGGTTCGTTTGAGAGGTTACCAGTGGGAGATGAGGACCAGCAAGAGCTTTCAGGGCTGGCACCTTTAGTGTAGGAGCAATCGCTGGACGTTCGCAATGTCGGTGTTGAGCTCTGGCCAGATTGAGCAGGAGAGGCTGTGTACGTTGGAAGTTTTAGTAGGCTAAACAAGTTCAGAGCCCAAGTGTTTGTGGTTCGTTTGAGAGGTTACCAGTGGGAGATGAGGACCAGCAAGAGCTTTCAGGGCTGGCACCTTTAGTGTAGGAGCAATCCCTGGACGTTCGCAATTTCGGTGTTGAGCTCTGGCCAGATTGAGCCGGAGAGGCTGTGTACGTTGGAAGTTTTAGTAGGCGAAACAAGTTCAGAGCCCAAGTGTTTGTGGTTCGTTTGAGAGGTTACCAGTGGGAGATGAGGACCAGCAAGAGCTTTCAGGGCTGGCACCTTTAGTGTAGGAGCAATCGCTGGACGTTCGCAATGTCGGTGTTGAGCTCTGGCCAGATTGAGCAGGAGAGGCTGTGTACGTTGGAAGTTTTAGTAGGCGAAACAAGTTCAGAGCCCAAGTGTTTGTGGTTCGTTTGAGAGGTTACCAGTGGGAGATGAGGACCAGCAAGAGCTTTCAGGGCTGGCACCTTTAGTGTAGGAGCAATCGCTGGACGTTCGCAATTTCGGTGTTGAGCTCTGGCCAGATTGAGCAGGAGAGGCTGTGTACGTTGGAAGTAGGCGAAACAAGTTCAGAGCCCAAGTGTTTGTGGTTCATTTGAGAGGTTACCAGTGGGAGATGAGGACCAGCAAGAGCTTTCAGGGCGGGCACCTTTAGTGTAGGAGCAATCCCTGGACGTTCGTAATTTCTTTGGTGAATTTTGGCCAGATTGAGCAAGAGAGGCTGTGTACGTTGGAAGTTTTAGTAGGCTAAACAAGTTCAGAGCCCAAGTGTTTGTGGTTCGTTTGAGAGGTTACCAGTGGGAGATGAGGACCAGCAAGAGCTTTCAGGGCTGGCACCTTTAGTGTAGGAGCAATCGCTGGACGTTCGCAATGTCGGTGTTGAGCTCTGGCCAGATTGAGCAGGAGAGGCTGTGTACGTTGGAAGTGTTAGTAGGCTAAACAAATTCAGAGCCAAGTGTTTGTGGTTCGTTTGAGAGGTTACCAGTGGGAGATGAGGACCAGCAAGAGCTTTCAGGGCTGGCACCTTTAGTGTAGGAGCAATCCCTGGACGTTCGCAATTTCGGTGTTGAGCTCTGGCCAGATTGAGCAGGAGAGGCTGTGTACGTTGGAAGTTTTAGTATGCTAAACAAGTTCAGAGCCCAAGTGTTTGTGGTTCGTTCGAGAGGTTACCAGTGGGAGATGAGGACCAGCAAGAGCTTTCAGGGCTGGCACCTTTAGTGTAGGAGCAATCCCTGGACGTTCGCAATTTCGGTGTTGAGCTCTGGCCAGATTGAGCAGGAGAGGCTGTGTACGTTGGAAGTTTTAGTAGGCGAAACAAGTTCAGAGCCCAAGTGTTTGTGGTTCGTTTGAGAGGTTACCAGTGGGAGATGAGGACCAGCAAGAGCTTTCAGGGCTGGCACCTTTAGTGTAGGAGCAATCCTGGACGTTCGCAATTTCGGTGTTGAGCTCTGGCCAGATTGAGCAGGAGAGGCT
Source organism: Gavia stellata (assembly GCF_030936135.1). NCBI lineage: Eukaryota > Metazoa > Chordata > Aves > Gaviiformes > Gaviidae > Gavia > Gavia stellata. The sequence continues at coordinate 14,290 of NW_026776280.1, read as the reverse complement.
GTGTACGTTGGAAGTTTTAGTAGGCTAAACAAGTTCAGAGCCCAAGTGTTTGTGGTTCGTTCGAGAGGTTACCAGTGGGAGATGAGGACCAGCAAGAGCTTTCAGGGCTTGCACCTTTAGTGTAGGAGCAATCCCTGGACGTTCGCAATTTCGGTGTTGAGTTCTGGCCAGATTGAGCAGGAGAGGCTGTGTACGTTGGAAGTTTTAGTAGGCGAAACAAGTTCAGAGCCCAAGTGTTTGTGGTTCGTTTGAGAGGTTACCAGTGGGAGATGAGGACCAGCAAGAGCTTTCAGGGCTGGCACCTTTAGTGTAGGAGCAATCCCTGGACGTTCGCAATTTCGGTGTTGAGCTCTGGCCAGATTGAGCAGGAGAGGCTGTGTACGTTGGAAGTTTTAGTAGGCGAAACAAGTTCAGAGCCCAAGTGTTTGTGGTTCGTTTGAGAGGTTACCAGTGGGAGATGAGGACCAGCAAGAGCTTTCAGGGCTTGCACCTTTAGTGTAGGAGCAATCGCTGGACGTTCGCAATTTCGGTGTTGAGCTCTGGCCAGATTGAGCAGGAGAGGCTGTGTACGTTGGAAGTTTTAGTAGGCGAAACAAGTTCAGAGCCCAAGTGTTTGTGGTTCGTTTGAGAGGTTACCAGTGGGAGATGAGGACCAGCAAGAGCTTTCAGGGCTGGCACCTTTAGTGTAGGAGCAATCCCTGGACGTTCGCAATTTCGGTGTTGAGCTCTGGCCAGATTGAGCAGGAGAGGCTGTGTACGTTGGAAGTTTTAGTAGGCGAAACAAGTTCAGAGCCCAAGTGTTTGTGGTTCGTTTGAGAGGTTACCAGTGGGAGATGAGGACCAGCAAGAGCTTTCAGGGCTGGCACCTTTAGTGTAGGAGCAATCCCTGGACGTTCGCAATTTCGGAGTTGAGCTCTGGCCAGATTGAGCAGGAGAGGCTGTGTACTTTGGAAGTTTTAGTAGGCGAAACAAGTTCAGAGCCCAAGTGTTTGTGGTTCGTTTGAGAGGTTACCAGTGGGAGATGAGGACCAGCAAGAGCTTTCAGGGCTGGCACCTTTAGTGTAGGAGCAATCCCTGGACGTTCGCAATGTCGGTGTTGAGCTCTGGCCAGATTGAGCAGGAGAGGCTGTGTACGTTGGAAGTTTTAGTAGGCTAAACAAGTTCAGAGCCCAAGTGTTTGTGGTTCGTTTGAGAGGTTACCAGTGGGAGATGAGGACCAGCAAGAGCTTTCAGGGCTGGCACCTTTAGTGTAGGAGCAATCGCTGGACGTTCGCAATGTCGGTGTTGAGCTCTGGCCAGATTGAGCAGGAGAGGCTGTGTACGTTGGAAGTTTTAGTAGGCTAAACAAGTTCAGAGCCCAAGTGTTTGTGGTTCGTTTGAGAGGTTACCAGTGGGAGATGAGGACCAGCAAGAGCTTTCAGGGCTGGCACCTTTAGTGTAGGAGCAATCCCTGGACGTTCGCAATTTCGGTGTTGAGCTCTGGCCAGATTGAGCCGGAGAGGCTGTGTACGTTGGAAGTTTTAGTAGGCGAAACAAGTTCAGAGCCCAAGTGTTTGTGGTTCGTTTGAGAGGTTACCAGTGGGAGATGAGGACCAGCAAGAGCTTTCAGGGCTGGCACCTTTGGTGTAGGAGCAATCGCTGGACGTTCGCAATTTCGGTGTTGAGCTCTGGCCAGATTGAGCAGGAGAGGCTGTGTACGTTGGAAGTTTTAGTATGCTAAACAAGTTCAGAGCCCAAGTGTTTGTGGTTCGTTCGAGAGGTTACCAGTGGGAGATGAGGACCAGCAAGAGCTTTCAGGGCTGGCACCTTTAGTGTAGGAGCAATCCCTGGACGTTCGCAATTTCGGTGTTGAGCTCTGGCCAGATTGAGCAGGAGAGGCTGTGTACGTTGGAAGTTTTAGTAGGCGAAACAAGTTCAGAGCCCAAGTGTTTGTGGTTCGTTTGAGAGGTTACCAGTGGGAGATGAGGACCAGCAAGAGCTTTCAGGGCTGGCACCTTTAGTGTAGGAGCAATCGCTGGACGTTCGCAATTTCGGTGTTGAGCTCTGGCCAGATTGAGCAGGAGAGGCTGTGTACGTTGGAAGTTTTAGTAGGCTAAACAAGTTCAGAGCCCAAGTGTTTGTGGTTCGTTCGAGAGGTTACCAGTGGGAGATGAGGACCAGCAAGAGCTTTCAGGGCTTGCACCTTTAGTGTAGGAGCAATCGCTGGACGTTCGCAATTTCGGTGTTGAGCTCTGGCCAGATTGAGCAGGAGAGGCTGTGTACGTTGGAAGTTTTAGTAGGCGAAACAAGTTCAGAGCCCAAGTGTTTGTGGTTCGTTTGAGAGGTTACAAGTGGGAGATGAGGACCAGCAAGAGCTTTCAGGGCTGGCACCTTTAGTGTAGGAGCAATCCCTGGACGTTCGCAATTTCGGTGTTGAGCTCTGGCCAGATTGAGCAGGAGAGGCTGTGTACGTTGGAAGTTTTAGTAGGCGAAACAAGTTCAGAGCCCAAGTGTTTGTGGTTCGTTTGAGAGGTTACCAGTGGGAGATGAGGACCAGCAAGAGCTTTCAGGGCTTGCACCTTTAGTGTAGGAGCAATCGCTGGACGTTCGCAATTTCGGTGTTGAGCTCTGGCCAGATTGAGCAGGAGAGGCTGTGTACGTTGGAAGTTTTAGTAGGCGAAACAAGTTCAGAGCCCAAGTGTTTGTGGTTCGTTTGAGAGGTTACCAGTGGGAGATGAGGACCAGCAAGAGCTTTCAGGGCTGGCACCTTTAGTGTAGGAGCAATCGCTGGACGTTCGCAATTTCGGTGTTGAGCTCTGGCCAGATTGAGCAGGAGAGGCTGTGTACGTTGGAAGTTTTAGTAGGCGAAACAAGTTCAGAGCCCAAGTGTTTGTGGTTCGTTTGAGAGGTTACCAGTGGGAGATGAGGACCAGCAAGAGCTTTCAGGGCTGGCACCTTTAGTGTAGGAGCAATCCCTGGACGTTCGCAATTTCGGAGTTGAGCTCTGGCCAGATTGAGCAGGAGAGGCTGTGTACTTTGGAAGTTTTAGTAGGCTAAACAAGTTCAGAGCCCAAGTGTTTGTGGTTCGTTTGAGAGGTTACCAGTGGGAGATGAGGACCAGCAAGAGCTTTCAGGGTTGGCACCTTTAGTGTAGGAGCAATCCCTGGACGTTCGCAATTTCGGTTTTGAGCTCTGGCCAGATTGAGCAGGAGAGGCTGTGTACGTTGGAAGTTTTAGTAGGCTAAACAAGTTGAGAGCCCAAGTGTTTGTGGTTCGTTTGAGAGGTTACCAGTGGGAGATGAGGACCAGCAAGAGCTTTCAGGGCTGGCACCTTTAGTGTAGGAGCAATCGCTGGACGTTCGCAATGTCGGTGTTGAGCTCTGGCCAGATTGAGCAGGAGAGGCTGTGTACGTTGGAAGTTTTAGTAGGCTAAACAAGTTCAGAGGCCAAGTGTTTGTGGTTCGTTTGAGAGGTTACCAGTGGGAGATGAGGACCAGCAAGAGCTTTCAGGGCTGGCACCTTTAGTGTAGGAGCAATCCCTGGACGTTCGCAATTTCGGTGTTGAGCTCTGGCCAGATTGAGCCGGAGAGGCTGTGTACGTTGGAAGTTTTAGTAGGCGAAACAAGTTCAGAGCCCAAGTGTTTGTGGTTCGTTTGAGAGGTTACCAGTGGGAGATGAGGACCAGCAAGAGCTTTCAGGGCTGGCACCTTTAGTGTAGGAGCAATCGCTGGACGTTCGCAATGTCGGTGTTGAGCTCTGGCCAGATTGAGCAGGAGAGGCTGTGTACGTTGGAAGTTTTAGTAGGCTAAACAAGTTCAGAGCCCAAGTGTTTGTGGTTCGTTCGAGAGGTTACCAGTGGGAGATGAGGACCAGCAAGAGCTTTCAGGGCTTGCACCTTTAGTGTAGGAGCAATCCCTGGACGTTCGCAATTTCGGTGTTGAGTTCTGGCCAGATTGAGCAGGAGAGGCTGTGTACGTTGGAAGTTTTAGTAGGCGAAACAAGTTCAGAGCCCAAGTGTTTGTGGTTCGTTTGAGAGGTTACAAGTGGGAGATGAGGACCAGCAAGAGCTTTCAGGGCTGGCACCTTTAGTGTAGGAGCAATCCCTGGACGTTCGCAATTTCGGTGTTGAGCTCTGGCCAGATTGAGCAGGAGAGGCTGTGTACGTTGGAAGTTTTAGTAGGCGAAACAAGTTCAGAGCCCAAGTGTTTGTGGTTCGTTTGAGAGGTTACCAGTGGGAGATGAGGACCAGCAAGAGACTTTCAGGGCTTGCACCTTTAGTGTAGGAGCAATCGCTGGACGTTCGCAATTTCGGTTTTGAGCTCTGGCCAGATTGAGCAGGAGAGGCTGTGTACGTTGGAAGTTTTAGTAGGCTAAACAAGTTGAGAGCCCAAGTGTTTGTGGTTCGTTTGAGAGGTTACCAGTGGGAGATGAGGACCAGCAAGAGCTTTCAGGGCTGGCACCTTTAGTGTAGGAGCAATCGCTGGACGTTCGCAATGTCGGTGTTGAGCTCTGGCCAGATTGAGCAGGAGAGGCTGTGTACGTTGGAAGTTTTAGTAGGCTAAACAAGTTCAGAGCCCAAGTGTTTGTGGTTCGTTTGAGAGGTTACCAGTGGGAGATGAGGACCAGCAAGAGCTTTCAGGGCTGGCACCTTTAGTGTAGGAGCAATCCCTGGACGTTCGCAATTTCGGTGTTGAGCTCTGGCCAGATTGAGCCGGAGAGGCTGTGTACGTTGGAAGTTTTAGTAGGCGAAACAAGTTCAGAGCCCAAGTGTTTGTGGTTCGTTTGAGAGGTTACCAGTGGGAGATGAGGACCAGCAAGAGCTTTCAGGGCTGGCACCTTTAGTGTAGGAGCAATCGCTGGACGTTCGCAATGTCGGTGTTGAGCTCTGGCCAGATTGAGCAGGAGAGGCTGTGTACGTTGGAAGTTTTAGTAGGCTAAACAAGTTCAGAGCCCAAGTGTTTGTGGTTCGTTCGAGAGGTTACCAGTGGGAGATGAGGACCAGCAAGAGCTTTCAGGGCTTGCACCTTTAGTGTAGGAGCAATCCCTGGACGTTCGCAATTTCGGTGTTGAGTTCTGGCCAGATTGAGCAGGAGAGGCTGTGTACGTTGGAAGTTTTAGTAGGCGAAACAAGTTCAGAGCCCAAGTGTTTGTGGTTCGTTTGAGAGGTTACAAGTGGGAGATGAGGACCAGCAAGAGCTTTCAGGGCTGGCACCTTTAGTGTAGGAGCAATCCCTGGACGTTCGCAATTTCGGTGTTGAGCTCTGGCCAGATTGAGCAGGAGAGGCTGTGTACGTTGGAAGTTTTAGTAGGCGAAACAAGTTCAGAGCCCAAGTGTTTGTGGTTCGTTTGAGAGGTTACCAGTGGGAGATGAGGACCAGCAAGAGCTTTCAGGGCTTGCACCTTTAGTGTAGGAGCAATCGCTGGACGTTCGCAATTTCGGTGTTGAGCTCTGGCCAGATTGAGCAGGAGAGGCTGTGTACGTTGGAAGTTTTAGTAGGCGAAACAAGTTCAGAGCCCAAGTGTTTGTGGTTCGTTTGAGAGGTTACCAGTGGGAGATGAGGACCAGCAAGAGCTTTCAGGGCTGGCACCTTTAGTGTAGGAGCAATCGCTGGACGTTCGCAATGTCGGTGTTGAGCTCTGGCCAGATTGAGCAGGAGAGGCTGTGTACGTTGGAAGTTTTAGTAGGCGAAACAAGTTCAGAGCCCAAGTGTTTGTGGTTCGTTTGAGAGGTTACCAGTGGGAGATGAGGACCAGCAAGAGCTTTCAGGGCTGGCACCTTTAGTGTAGGAGCAATCGCTGGACGTTCGCAATGTCGGTGTTGAGCTCTGGCCAGATTGAGCAGGAGAGGCTGTGTACTTTGGAAGTTTTAGTAGGCTAAACAAGTTCAGAGCCCAAGTGTTTGTGGTTCGTTTGAGAGGTTACCAGTGGGAGATGAGGACCAGCAAGAGCTTTCAGGGTTGGCACCTTTAGTGTAGGAGCAATCGCTGGACGTTCGCAATTTCGGTTTTGAGCTCTGGCCAGATTGAGCAGGAGAGGCTGTGTACGTTGGAAGTTTTAGTAGGCTAAACAAGTTGAGAGCCCAAGTGTTTGTGGTTCGTTTGAGAGGTTACCAGTGGGAGATGAGGACCAGCAAGAGCTTTCAGGGCTAGCACCTTTAGTGTAGGAGCAATCGCTGGACGTTCGCAATGTCGGTGTTGAGCTCTGGCCAGATTGAGCAGGAGAGGCTGTGTACGTTGGAAGTTTTAGTAGGCTAAACAAGTTCAGAGCCCAAGTGTTTGTGGTTCGTTTGAGAGGTTACCAGTGGGAGATGAGGACCAGCAAGAGCTTTCAGGGCTGGCACCTTTAGTGTAGGAGCAATCCCTGGACGTTCGCAATTTCGGTGTTGAGCTCTGGCCAGATTGAGCCGGAGAGGCTGTGTACGTTGGAAGTTTTAGTAGGCGAAACAAGTTGAGAGCCCAAGTGTTTGTGGTTCGTTTGAGAGGTTACCAGTGGGAGATGAGGACCAGCAAGAGCTTTCAGGGCTGGCACCTTTAGTGTAGGAGCAATCGCTGGACGTTCGCAATGTCGGTGTTGAGCTCTGGCCAGATTGAGCAGGAGAGGCTGTGTACGTTGGAAGTTTTAGTAGGCTAAACAAGTTCAGAGCCCAAGTGTTTGTGGTTCGTTTGAGAGGTTACCAGTGGGAGATGAGGACCAGCAAGAGCTTTCAGGGCTTGCACCTTTAGTGTAGGAGCAATCCCTGGACGTTCGCAATGTCGGTGTTGAGCTCTGGCCAGATTGAGCAGGAGAGGCTGTGTACGTTGGAAGTTTTAGTAGGCGAAACAAGTTCAGAGCCCAAGTGTTTGTGGTTCGTTTGAGAGGTTACCAGTGGGAGATGAGGACCAGCAAGAGCTTTCAGGGCTGGCACCTTTAGTGTAGGAGCAATCCCTGGACGTTCGCAATTTCGGTGTTGAGCTCTGGCCAGATTGAGCAGGAGAGGCTGTGTACGTTGGAAGTTTTAGTAGGCTAAACAAGTTCAGAGCCCAAGTATTTGTGGTTCGTTTGAGAGGTTACCAGTGGGAGATGAGGACCAGCAAGAGCTTTCAGGGCTTGCACCTTTAGTGTAGGAGCAATCCCTGGACGTTCGCAATTTCGGTGTTGAGTTCTGGCCAGATTGAGCAGGAGAGGCTGTGTACGTTGGAAGTTTTAGTAGGCGAAACAAGTTCAGAGCCCAAGTGTTTGTGGTTCGTTTGAGAGGTTACCAGTGGGAGATGAGGACCAGCAAGAGCTTTCAGGGCTGGCACCTTTAGTGTAGGAGCAATCCCTGGACGTTCGCAATTTCGGTGTTGAGCTCTGGCCAGATTGAGCAGGAGAGGCTGTGTACGTTGGAAGTTTTAGTAGGCGAAACAAGTTCAGAGCCCAAGTGTTTGTGGTTCGTTTGAGAGGTTACCAGTGGGAGATGAGGACCAGCAAGAGCTTTCAGGGCTGGCACCTTTAGTGTAGGAGCAATCCCTGGACGTTCGCAATTTCGGTTTTGAGCTCTGGCCAGATTGAGCAGGAGAGGCTGTGTACGTTGGAAGTTTTAGTAGGCTAAACAAGTTCAGAGCCCAAGTGTTTGTGGTTCGTTTGAGAGGTTACCAGTGGGAGATGAGGACCAGCAAGAGCTTTCAGGGCTGGCACCTTTAGTGTAGGAGCAATCCCTGGACGTTCGCAATTTCGGTGTTGAGCTCTGGCCAGATTGAGCCGGAGAGGCTGTGTACGTTGGAAGTTTTAGTAGGCGAAACAAGTTCAGAGCCCAAGTGTTTGTGGTTCGTTTGAGAGGTTACCAGTGGGAGATGAGGACCAGCAAGAGCTTTCAGGGCTGGCACCTTTAGTGTAGGAGCAATCCCTGGACGTTCGCAATGTCGGTGTTGAGCTCTGGCCAGATTGAGCAGGAGAGGCTGTGTACGTTGGAAGTTTTAGTAGGCTAAACAAGTTCAGAGCCCAAGTGTTTGTGGTTCGTTTGAGAGGTTACCAGTGGGAGATGAGGACCAGCAAGAGCTTTCAGGGCTGGCACCTTTAGTGTAGGAGCAATCGCTGGACGTTCGCAATGTCGGTGTTGAGCTCTGGCCAGATTGAGCAGGAGAGGCTGTGTACGTTGGAAGTTTTAGTAGGCTAAACAAGTTCAGAGCCCAAGTGTTTGTGGTTCGTTTGAGAGGTTACCAGTGGGAGATGAGGACCAGCAAGAGCTTTCAGGGCTGGCACCTTTAGTGTAGGAGCAATCGCTGGACGTTCGCAATTTCGGTGTTGAGCTCTGGCCAGATTGAGCAGGAGAGGCTGTGTACGTTGGAAGTTTTAGTAGGCTAAACAAGTTCAGAGCCCAAGTGTTTGTGGTTCGTTTGAGAGGTTACCAGTGGGAGATGAGGACCAGCAAGAGCTTTCAGGGCTGGCACCTTTAGTGTAGGAGCAATCCCTGGACGTTCGCAATTTCGGTGTTGAGCTCTGGCCAGATTGAGCAGGAGAGGCTGTGTACGTTGGAAGTTTTAGTAGGCTAAACAAGTTCAGAGCCCAAGTGTTTGTGGTTCGTTTGAGAGGTTACCAGTGGGAGATGAGGACCAGCAAGAGCTTTCAGGGCTGGCACCTTTAGTGTAGGAGCAATCCCTGGACGTTTGCAATTTCGGTGTTGAGCTCTGGCCAGATTGAGCAGGAGAGGCTGTGTACGTTGGAAGTTTTAGTAGGCTAAACAAGTTCAGAGCCCAAGTGTTTGTGGTTCGTTTGAGAGGTTACCAGTGGGAGATGAGGACCAGCAAGAGCTTTCAGGGCTGGCACCTTTAGTGTAGGAGCAATCCCTGGACGTTCGTAATTTCTTTGGTGAATTTTGGCCAGATTGAGCAAGAGAGGCTGTGTACGTTGGAAGTTTTAGTAGGCTAAACAAGTTCAGAGCCCAAGTGTTTGTGGTTCGTTTGAGAGGTTACCAGTGGGAGATGAGGACCAGCAAGAGCTTTCAGGGCTGGCACCTTTAGTGTAGGAGCAATCCCTGGACGTTCGCAATGTCGGTGTTGAGCTCTGGCCAGATTGAGCAGGAGAGGCTGTGTACGTTGGAAGTTTTAGTAGGCTAAACAAGTTCAGAGCCCAAGTGTTTGTGGTTCGTTTGAGAGGTTACCAGTGGGAGATGAGGACCAGCAAGAGCTTTCAGGGCTGGCACCTTTAGTGTAGGAGCAATCCCTGGACGTTCGCAATTTCGGTGTTGAGCTCTGGCCAGATTGAGCAGGAGAGGCTGTGTACGTTGGAAGTTTTAGTAGGCGAAACAAGTTCAGAGCCCAAGTGTTTGTGGTTCGTTTGAGAGGTTACCAGTGGGAGATGAGGACCAGCAAGAGCTTTCAGGGCTGGCACCTTTAGTGTAGGAGCAATCCCTGGACGTTCGCAATGTCGGTGTTGAGCTCTGGCCAGATTGAGCAGGAGAGGCTGTGTACGTTGGAAGTTTTAGTAGGCGAAACAAGTTCAGAGCCCAAGTGTTTGTGGTTCGTTTGAGAGGTTACCAGTGGGAGATGAGGACCAGCAAGAGCTTTCAGGGCTGGCACCTTTAGTGTAGGAGTAATCGCTGGACGTTCGCAATTTCGTTGGTGAATTTTGGCCAGATTGAGCAGGAGAGGCTGTGTACGTTGGAAGTTTTAGTAGGCTAAACAAGTTCAGAGCCCAAGTGTTTGTGGTTCGTTTGAGAGGTTACCAGTGGGAGATGAGGACCAGCAAGAGCTTTCAGGGCTTGCACCTTTAGTGTAGGAGCAATCGCTGGACGTTCGCAATTTCGGTGTTGAGCTCTGGCCAGATTGAGCAGGAGAGGCTGTGTACGTTGGAAGTTTTAGTAGGCGAAACAAGTTCAGAGCCCAAGTGTTTGTGGTTCGTTTGAGAGGTTACCAGTGGGAGATGAGGACCAGCAAGAGCTTTCAGGGCTGGCACCTTTAGTGTAGGAGCAATCGCTGGACGTTCGCAATTTCGGTGTTGAGCTCTGGCCAGATTGAGCAGGAGAGGCTGTGTACGTTGGAAGTTTTAGTAGGCGAAACAAGTTCAGAGCCCAAGTGTTTGTGGTTCGTTTGAGAGGTTACCAGTGGGAGATGAGGACCAGCAAGAGCTTTCAGGGCTGGCACCTTTAGTGTAGGAGCAATCCCTGGACGTTCGCAATGTTGGTGTTGAGCTCTGGCCAGATTGAGCAGGAGAGGCTGTGTACTTTGGAAGTTTTAGTAGGCTAAACAAGTTCAGAGCCCAAGTGTTTGTGGTTCGTTTGAGAGGTTACCAGTGGGAGATGAGGACCAGCAAGAGCTTTCAGGGCTGGCACCTTTAGTGTAGGAGCAATCCCTGGACGTTCGCAATTTCGGTGTTGAGCTCTGGCCAGATTGAGCAGGAGAGGCTGTGTACGTTGGAAGTTTTAGTAGGCTAAACAAGTTGAGAGCCCAAGTGTTTGTGGTTCGTTTGAGAGGTTACCAGTGGGAGATGAGGACCAGCAAGAGCTTTCAGGGCTGGCACCTTTAGTGTAGGAGCAATCGCTGGACGTTCGCAATGTCGGTGTTGAGCTCTGGCCAGATTGAGCAGGAGAGGCTGTGTACGTTGGAAGTTTTAGTAGGCTAAACAAGTTCAGAGCCCAAGTGTTTGTGGTTCGTTTGAGAGGTTACCAGTGGGAGATGAGGACCAGCAAGAGCTTTCAGGGCTGGCACCTTTAGTGTAGGAGCAATCCCTGGACGTTCGCAATTTCGGTGTTGAGCTCTGGCCAGATTGAGCCGGAGAGGCTGTGTACGTTGGAAGTTTTAGTAGGCGAAACAAGTTGAGAGCCCAAGTGTTTGTGGTTCGTTTGAGAGGTTACCAGTGGGAGATGAGGACCAGCAAGAGCTTTCAGGGCTGGCACCTTTAGTGTAGGAGCAATCGCTGGACGTTCGCAATTTCGGTGTTGAGCTCTGGCCAGATTGAGCAGGAGAGGCTGTGTACGTTGGAAGTTTTAGTAGGCTAAACAAGTTCAGAGGCCAAGTGTTTGTGGTTCGTTTGAGAGGTTACCAGTGGGAGATGAGGACCAGCAAGAGCTTTCAGGGCTGGCACCTTTAGTGTAGGAGCAATCCCTGGACGTTCGCAATTTCGGAGTTGAGCTCTGGCCAGATTGAGCAGGAGAGGCTGTGTACGTTGGAAGTTTTAGTAGGCTAAACAAGTTCAGAGCCCAAGTGTTTGTGGTTCGTTTGAGAGGTTACCAGTGGGAGATGAGGACCAGCAAGAGCTTTCAGGGCTGGCACCTTTAGTGTAGGAGCAATCCCTGGACGTTCGCAATGTCGGTGTTGAGCTCTGGCCAGATTGAGCAGGAGAGGCTGTGTACATTGGAAGTTTTAGTAGGCGAAACAAGTTCAGAGCCCAAGTGTTTGTGGTTCGTTTGAGAGGTTACCAGTGGGAGATGAGGACCAGCAAGAGCTTTCAGGGCTGGCACCTTTAGTGTAGGAGCAATCCCTGGACGTTCGCAATGTCGGTGTTGAGCTCTGGCCAGATTGAGCAGGAGAGGCTGTGTACGTTGGAAGTTTTAGTAGGCTAAACAAGTTCAGAGGCCAAGTGTTTGTGGTTCGTTTGAGAGGTTACCAGTGGGAGATGAGGACCAGCAAGAGCTTTCAGGGCTGGCACCTTTAGTGTAGGAGCAATCCCTGGACGTTCGCAATGTCGGTGTTGAGCTCTGGCCAGATTGAGCAGGAGAGGCTGTGTACATTGGAAGTTTTAGTAGGCGAAACAAGTTCAGAGGCCAAGTGTTTGTGGTTCGTTTGAGAGGTTACCAGTGGGAGATGAGGACCAGCAAGAGCTTTCAGGGCTGGCACCTTTAGTGTAGGAGCAATCGCTGGACGTTCGCAATGTCGGTGTTGAGCTCTGGCCAGATTGAGCAGGAGAGGCTGTGTACGTTGGAAGTTTTAGTAGGCTAAACAAGTTGAGAGCCCAAGTGTTTGTGGTTCATTTGAGAGGTTACCAGTGGGAGATGAGGACCAGCAAGAGCTTTCAGGGCTTGCACCTTTAGTGTAGGAGCAATCGCTGTACGTTCGTAATTTCGGTGTTGAGCTCTGGCCAGATTGAGCAGGAGAGGCTGTGTACGTTGGAAGTTTTAGTAGGCTAAACAAGTTCAGAGCCCAAGTGTTTGTGGTTCGTTTGAGAGGTTACCAGTGGGAGATGAGGACCAGCAAGAGCTTTCAGGGCTGGCACCTTTAGTGTAGGAGCAATCCCTGGACGTTCGCAATGTCGGTGTTGAGCTCTGGCCAGATTGAGCAGGAGAGGCTGTGTACGTTGGAAGTTTTAGTAGGCTAAACAAGTTGAGAGCCCAAGTGTTTGTGGTTCGTTTGAGAGGTTACCAGTGGGAGATGAGGACCAGCAAGAGCTTTCAGGGCTGGCACCTTTAGTGTAGGAGCAATCCCTGGACGTTCGCAGTTTCGGTGTTGAGCTCTGGCCAGATTGAGCAGGAGAGGCTGTGTACGTTGGAAGTTTTAGTAGGCGAAACAAGTTCAGAGCCCAAGTGTTTGTGGTTCGTTTGAGAGGTTACCAGTGGGAGATGAGGACCAGCAAGAGCTTTCAGGGCTGGCACCTTTAGTGTAGGAGCAATCGCTGGACGTTCGCAATTTCGGTGTTGAGCTCTGGCCAGATTGAGCAGGAGAGGCTGTGTACGTTGGAATTTTTAGTAGGCTAAACAAGTTCAGAGGCCAAGTGTTTGTGGTTCGTTTGAGAGGTTACCAGTGGGAGATGAGGACCAGCAAGAGCTTTCAGGGCTGGCACCTTTAGTGTAGGAGCAATCCCTGGACGTTCGCAATGTCGGTGTTGAGCTCTGGCCAGATTGAGCAGGAGAGGCTGTGTACATTGGAAGTTTTAGTAGGCTAAACAAGTTCAGAGCCCAAGTGTTTGTGGTTCGTTTGAGAGGTTACCAGTGGGAGATGAGGACCAGCAAGAGCTTTCAGGGCTGGCACCTTTAGTGTAGGAGCAATCCCTGGACGTTCGCAATTTCGGTGTTGAGCTCTGGCCAGATTGAGCCGGAGAGGCTGTGTACGTTGGAAGTTTTAGTAGGCGAAACAAGTTCAGAGCCCAAGTGTTTGTGGTTCGTTTGAGAGGTTACCAGTGGGAGATGAGGACCAGCAAGAGCTTTCAGGGCTGGCACCTTTAGTGTAGGAGCAATCCCTGGACGTTCGCAATTTCGGTGTTGAGCTCTGGCCAGATTGAGCAGGAGAGGCTGTGTACGTTGGAAGTTTTAGTAGGCTAAACAAGTTCAGAGCCCAAGTGTTTGTGGTTCGTTTGAGAGGTTACCAGTGGGAGATGAGGACCAGCAAGAGCTTTCAGGGCTGGCACCTTTAGTGTAGGAGCAATCCCTGGACGTTCGCAATGTCGGTGTTGAGCTCTGGCCAGATTGAGCAGGAGAGGCTGTGTACGTTGGAAGTTTTAGTAGGCGAAACAAGTTCAGAGCCCAAGTGTTTGTGGTTCGTTTGAGAGGTTACCAGTGGGAGATGAGGACCAGCAAGAGCTTTCAGGGCTGGCACCTTTAGTGTAGGAGCAATCCCTGGACGTTCGCAATGTCGGTGTTGAGCTCTGGCCAGATTGAGCAGGAGAGGCTGTGTACGTTGGAAGTTTTAGTAGGCTAAACAAGTTGAGAGCCCAAGTGTTTGTGGTTCATTTGAGAGGTTACCAGTGGGAGATGAGGACCAGCAAGAGCTTTCAGGGCTGGCACCTTTAGTGTAGGAGCAATCGCTGGACGTTTGCAATTTCGGTGTTGAGCTCTGGCCAGATTGAGCAGGAGAGGCTGTGTACGTTGGAAGTTTTAGTAGGCGAAACAAGTTCAGAGCCCAAGTGTTTGTGGTTCGTTTGAGAGGTTACCAGTGGGAGATGAGGACCAGCAAGAGCTTTCAGGGCTGGCACCTTTAGTGTAGGAGCAATCCCTGGACGTTCGCAATGTCGGTGTTGAGCTCTGGCCAGATTGAGCAGGAGAGGCTGTGTACGTTGGAAGTTTTAGTAGGCTAAACAAGTTGAGAGCCCAAGTGTTTGTGGTTCGTTTGAGAGGTTACCAGTGGGAGATGAGGACCAGCAAGAGCTTTCAGGGCTGGCACCTTTAGTGTAGGATCAATCGCTGGACGTTTGCAATTTTGGTGTTGAGCTCTGGCCAGATTGAGCAGGAGAGGCTGTGTACGTTGGAAGTTTTAGTAGGCTAAACAAGTTCAGAGCCCAAGTGTTTGTGGTTCGTTTGAGAGGTTACCAGTGGGAGATGAGGACCAGCAAGAGCTTTCAGGGCTGGCACCTTTAGTGTAGGAGCAATCCCTGGACGTTCGCAATTTCGGTGTTGAGCTCTGGCCAGATTGAGCAGGAGAGGCTA
>NW_026776279.1:0-77742 GCF_030936135.1 Gavia stellata | reverse complement strand
TAGAGCTCAACACCGAAATTGCGAACGTCCGGCGATTGCTCCTACACTAAAGGTGCCAGCCCTGAAAGCTCTTGCTGGTCCTCATCTCCCACTGGTAACCTCTCAAACGAAACACAAACACTTGGGCTCTGAACTTGTTTAGCCTACTAAAACTTCCAACGTACACAGCCTCTCCTGCTCAATCTGGCCAGAGCTCAACACCGAAATTGCGAACGTCCAGCGATTGCTCCTACACTAAAGGTGCCAGCCCTGAAAGCTCTTGCTGCTCCTCATCTCCCACTGGTAACCTCTCAAACGAACCACAAACACTTGGCCTCTGAACTTGTTTAGCCCTACTAAAACTTCCAACGTACACAGCCTCTCCTGCTCAATCTGGCCAAAATTCAACTCCGAAATTGTAAACGTCCAGCGATTGCTCCTACACTAAAGGTGCCAGCCCTGAAAGCTCTTGCTGGTCCTCATCTCCCACTGGTAACCTCTCAAACGAACCACAAACACTTGGGCTCTGAACTTGTTTAGCCTACTAAAACTTCCAACGTACACTGCCTCGCCTGCTCAATCTGGCCAGAGCTCAACACCGAAATTGCGAACGTCCAGCGATTGCTCCTACACTAAAGGTGCCAGCCCTGAAAGCTCTTGCTGGTCCTCATCTCCGACTGGTAACCTCTCAAACGAACCACAAACACTTGGGCTCTGAATTTGTTTAGCCTACTGAAACTTCCAACGTACACAGCCTCTCCTGCTCAATCTGGCCAGAGCTCAACACCGAAAATGCGAACGTCCAACGATTGCTCCTACACTAAAGGTGCCAGCCCTGAAAGCTCTTGCTGGTCCTCATCTCCCACTGGTAACCTCTCAAAACGAACCACAAACACTTTGGGCTCTGAACTTGTTTAGCCTACTAAAACTTCCAACGTACACAGCCTCTCCTGCTCAATCTGGCCAAAATTCAACACCGAAATTGCGAACGTCCGGCGATTGCTCCTACACTAAAGGTGCCAGCCCTGAAAGCTCTTGCTGGTCCTCATCTCCCACTGGTAACCTCTCAAACGAACCACAAACACTTGGGCTCTGAACTTGTTTAGCCTACTAAAACTTCCAACGTACACAGCCTCTCCTGCTCAATCTGGCCAGAGCTCAACACCGAAATTGCGAACGTCCAGCGATTGCTCCTACACTAAAGGTGCCAGCCCTGAAAGCTCTTGCTGCTCCTCATCTCCCACTGGTAACCTCTCAAACGAACCACAAACACTTGGCCTCTGAACTTGTTTAGGCTACTAAAACTTCCAACGTACACAGCCTCTCCTGCTCAATCTGGCCAGAGCTCAACACCGAAATTGCGAACGTCCGGCGATTGCTCCTACACTAAAGGTGCCAGCCCTGAAAGCTCTTGCTGGTCCTCATCTCCCACTGGTAACCTCTCAAACGAAACACAAACACTTGGGCTCTGAACTTGTTTAGCCTACTAAAACTTCCAACGTACACAGCCTCTCCTGCTCAATCTGGCCAAAATTCAACACCGAAATTGCGAACGTCCGGCGATTGCTCCTACACTAAAGGTGCCAGCCCTGAAAGCTCTTGCTGGTCCTCATCTCCCACTGGTAACCTCTCAAACGAACCACAAACACTTGGGCTCTGAACTTGTTTAGGCTACTAAAACTTCCAACATACACAGCCTCTCCTGCTCAATCTGGCCAAAATTCAACACCGAAATTGCGAACGTCCGGCGATTGCTCCTACACTAAAGGTGCCAGCCCTGAAAGCTCTTGCTGGTCCTCATCTCCCACTGGTAACCTCTCAAACAAACCACAAACACTTGGGCTCTGAACTTGTTTAGGCTACTAAAACTTCCAACGTACACAGCCTCTCCTGCTCAATCTGGCCAGAGCTCAACACCGAAATTGTGAACGTCCAGCGATTGCTCCTACACTAAAGGTGCCAGCCCTGAAAGCTCTTGCTGGTCCTCATCTCCCACTGGTAACCTCTCAAACGAACCACAAACACTTGGGCTCTGAACTTGTTTAGCCTACTAAAACTTCCAACGTACACAGCCTCTCCTGCTCAATCTGGCCAGAGCTCAACACCTAAATTGCGAACGTCCAGCGATTGCTCCTACACTAAAGGTGCCAGCCCTGAAGGCTCTTGCTGGTCCTCATCTCCCACTGGTAACCTCTCAAAAGAACCACAAACACTTGGGCTCTGAACTTGTTTAGCCTACTAAAACTTCCAACGTACACAGCCTCTCCTGCTCAATCTGGCCAAAATTCAACACCGAAATTGCGAACGTCCGGCGATTGCTCCTACACTAAAGGTGCCAGCCCTGAAAGCTCTTGCTGGTCCTCATCTCCCACTGGTAACCTCTCAAACGAACCACAAACACTTGGCCTCTGAACTTGTTTAGCCTACTAAAACTTCCAACGTACACAGCCTCTCCTGCTCAATCTGGCCAGAGCTCAACACCGAAATTGCGAACGTCCAGCGATTGCTCCTACACTAAAGGTGCCAGCCCTGAAAGCTCTTGCTGCTCCTCATCTCCCACTGGTAACCTCTCAAACGAACCACAAACACTTGGCCTCTGAACTTGTTTAGGCTACTAAAACTTCCAACGTACACAGCCTCTCCTGCTCAATCTGGCCAGAGCTCAACACCGAAATTGCGAACGTCCGGCGATTGCTCCTACACTAAAGGTGCCAGCCCTGAAAGCTCTTGCTGGTCCTCATCTCCCACTGGTAACCTCTCAAACGAACCACAAACACTTGGGCTCTGAACTTGTTTAGCCTACTAAAACTTCCAACGTACACAGCCTCTCCTGCTCAATCTGGCCAAAATTCAACACCGAAATTGCGAACGTCCAGCGATTGCTCCTACATTAAAGGTGCCAGCCCTGAAAGCTCTTGCTGGTCCTCATCTCCCACTGGTAACCTCTCAAACGAACCGCAAACACTTGGGCTCTGAATTTGTTTAGCCTACTGAAACTTCCAACGTACACAGCCTCTCCTGCTCAATCTGGCCAGAACTCAACACCGAAATTGCGAACGTCCAGCGATTGCTCCTATCACTAAAGGTGCCAGCCCTGAATTCTTGCTGGTCCTCATCTCCCACTGGTAACCTCTCAAACAAACCACAAACACTTGGGCTCTGAACTTGTTTAGGCTACTAAAACTTCCAACGTACACAGCCTCTCCTGCTCAATCTGGCCAGAGCTCAACACCTAAATTGTGAACGTCCAGCGATTGCTCCTACACTAAAGGTGCCAGCCCTGAAAGCTCTTGCTGGTCCTCATCTCCCACTGGTAACCTCTCAAACGAACCACAAACACTTGGCCTCTGAACTTGTTTAGCCTACTAAAACTTCCAACGTACACAGCCTCTCCTGCTCAATCTGGCCAGAGCTCAACACCTAAATTGCGAACGTCCAGCGATTGCTCCTACACTAAAGGTGCCAGCCCTTAAGGCTCTTGCTGGTCCTCATCTCCCACTGGTAACCTCTCAAAAGAACCACAAACACTTGCGCTCTGAACTTGTTTAGCCTACTAAAACTTCCAACGTACACAGCCTCTCCTGCTCAATCTGGCCAAAATTCAACACCGAAATTGCGAACGTCCGGCGATTGCTCCTACACTAAAGGTGCCAGCCCTGAAAGCTCTTGCTGGTCCTCATCTCCCACTGGTAACCTCTCAAACGAACCACAAACACTTGGGCTCTGAACTTGTTTAGCCTACTAAAACTTCCAACGTACACAGCCTCTCCTGCTCAATCTGGCCAGAGCTCAACACCGAAATTGCGAACGTCCAGCGATTGCTCCTACACTAAAGGTGCCAGCCCTGAAAGCTCTTGCTGCTCCTCATCTCCCACTGGTAACCTCTCAAACGAACCACAAACACTTGGCCTCTGAACTTGTTTAGGCTACTAAAACTTCCAACGTACACAGCCTCTCCTGCTCAATCTGGCCAGAGCTCAACACCGAAATTGCGAACGTCCGGCGATTGCTCCTACACTAAAGGTGCCAGCCCTGAAAGCTCTTGCTGGTCCTCATCTCCCACTGGTAACCTCTCAAACGAACCACAAACACTTGGGCTCTGAACTTGTTTAGCCTACTAAAACTTCCAACGTACACAGCCTCTCCTGCTCAATCTGGCCAAAATTCAACACCGAAATTGCGAACGTCCGGCGATTGCTCCTACACTAAAGGTGCCAGCCCTGAAAGCTCTTGCTGGTCCTCATCTCCCACTGGTAACCTCTCAAAAGAACCACAAACACTTGGCCTCTGAACTTGTTTAGGCTACTAAAACTTCCAACGTACACAGCCTCTCCTGCTCAATCTGGCCAAAATTCAACACCGAAATTGCGAACGTCCAGCGATTGCTCCTACACTAAAGGTGCCAGCCCTGAAAGCTCTTGCTGGTCCTCATCCCCCACTGGTAACCTCTCAAACGAACCACAAACACTTGGGCTCTGAACTTGTTTAGGCTACTAAAACTTCCAACATACACAGCCTCTCCTGCTCAATCTGGCCAAAATTCAACACCGAAATTGCGAACGTCCGGCGATTGCTCCTACACTAAAGGTGCCAGCCCTGAAAGCTCTTGCTGGTCCTCATCTCCCACTGGTAACCTCTCAAACGAACCACAAACCCTTGGGCTCTGAACTTGTTTAGCCTACTAAAACTTCCAACGTACACAGCCTCTCCTGCTCAATCTGGCCAGAGCTCAACACCGAAATTGCGAACGTCCAGCGATTGCTCCTACACTAAAGGTGCCAGCCCTGAAAGCTCTTGCTGGTCCTCATCTCCCACTGGTAACCTCTCAAACGAACCACAAACACTTGGGCTCTGAACTTGTTTAGCCTACTAAAACTTCCAACGTACACAGCCTCTCCTGCTCAATCTGGCCAGAGCTCAACACCGAAATTGCGAACGTCCGGCGATTGCTCCTACACTAAAGGTGCCAGCCCTGAAAGCTCTTGCTGGTCCTCATCTCCCACTGGTAACCTCTCAAACGAAACACAAACACTTGGGCTCTGAACTTGTTTAGCCTACTAAAACTTCCAACGTACACAGCCTCTCCTGCTCAATCTGGCCAGAGCTCAACACCGAAATTGCGAACGTCCAGCGATTGCTCCTACACTAAAGGTGCCAGCCCTGAAAGCTCTTGCTGCTCCTCATCTCCCACTGGTAACCTCTCAAACGAACCACAAACACTTGGCCTCTGAACTTGTTTAGCCTACTAAAACTTCCAACGTACACAGCCTCTCCTGCTCAATCTGGCCAAAATTCAACTCCGAAATTGTAAACGTCCAGCGATTGCTCCTACACTAAAGGTGCCAGCCCTGAAAGCTCTTGCTGGTCCTCATCTCCCACTGGTAACCTCTCAAACGAACCACAAACACTTGGGCTCTGAACTTGTTTAGCCTACTAAAACTTCCAACGTACACTGCCTCGCCTGCTCAATCTGGCCAGAGCTCAACACCGAAATTGCGAACGTCCAGCGATTGCTCCTACACTAAAGGTGCCAGCCCTGAAAGCTCTTGCTGGTCCTCATCTCCGACTGGTAACCTCTCAAACGAACCACAAACACTTGGGCTCTGAATTTGTTTAGCCTACTGAAACTTCCAACGTACACAGCCTCTCCTGCTCAATCTGGCCAGAGCTCAACACCGAAAATGCGAACGTCCAACGATTGCTCCTACACTAAAGGTGCCAGCCCTGAAAGCTCTTGCTGGTCCTCATCTCCCACTGGTAACCTCTCAAACGAACCACAAACACTTGGGCTCTGAACTTGTTTAGCCTACTAAAACTTCCAACGTACACAGCCTCTCCTGCTCAATCTGGCCAAAATTCAACACCGAAATTGCGAACGTCCGGCGATTGCTCCTACACTAAAGGTGCCAGCCCTGAAAGCTCTTGCTGGTCCTCATCTCCCACTGGTAACCTCTCAAACGAACCACAAACACTTGGGCTCTGAACTTGTTTAGCCTACTAAAACTTCCAACGTACACAGCCTCTCCTGCTCAATCTGGCCAGAGCTCAACACCGAAATTGCGAACGTCCAGCGATTGCTCCTACACTAAAGGTGCCAGCCCTGAAAGCTCTTGCTGCTCCTCATCTCCCACTGGTAACCTCTCAAACGAACCACAAACACTTGGCCTCTGAACTTGTTTAGGCTACTAAAACTTCCAACGTACACAGCCTCTCCTGCTCAATCTGGCCAGAGCTCAACACCGAAATTGCGAACGTCCGGCGATTGCTCCTACACTAAAGGTGCCAGCCCTGAAAGCTCTTGCTGGTCCTCATCTCCCACTGGTAACCTCTCAAACGAAACACAAACACTTGGGCTCTGAACTTGTTTAGCCTACTAAAACTTCCAACGTACACAGCCTCTCCTGCTCAATCTGGCCAAAATTCAACACCGAAATTGCGAACGTCCGGCGATTGCTCCTACACTAAAGGTGCCAGCCCTGAAAGCTCTTGCTGGTCCTCATCTCCCACTGGTAACCTCTCAAACGAACCACAAACACTTGGGCTCTGAACTTGTTTAGGCTACTAAAACTTCCAACATACACAGCCTCTCCTGCTCAATCTGGCCAAAATTCAACACCGAAATTGCGAACGTCCGGCGATTGCTCCTACACTAAAGGTGCCAGCCCTGAAAGCTCTTGCTGGTCCTCATCTCCCACTGGTAACCTCTCAAACGAACCACAAACACTTGGGCTCTGAACTTGTTTAGCCTACTAAAACTTCCAATGTACACAGCCTCTCCTGCTCAATCTGGCCAGAGCTCAACACCGAAATTGCGAACGTCCAGCGATTGCTCCTACACTAAAGGTGCCAGCCCTGAAAGCTCTTGCTGGTCCTCATCTCCCACTGGTAACCTCTCAAAAGAACCACAAACACTTGGCCTCTGAACTTGTTTAGCCTACTAAAACTTCCAACGTACACAGCCTCTCCTGCTCAATCTGGCCAGAGCTCAACACCGAAATTGCGAACGTCCGGCGATTGCTCCTACACTAAAGGTGCCAGCCCTGAAAGCTCTTGCTGGTCCTCATCTCCCACTGGTAACCTCTCAAACGAACCACAAACACTTGGGCTCTGAACTTGTTTAGCCTACTAAAACTTCCAACGTACACAGCCTCTCCTGCTCAATCTGGCCAGAGCTCAACACCGAAATTGCGAACGTCCAGCGATTGCTCCTACACTAAAGGTGCCAGCCCTGAAAGCTCTTGCTGGTCCTCATCTCCCACTGGTAACCTCTCAAACGAACCACAAACACTTGGCCTCTGAACTTGTTTAGCCTACTAAAACTTCCAACGTACACAGCCTCTCCTGCTCAATCTGGCCAAAATTCAACTCCGAAATTGTAAACGTCCAGCGATTGCTCCTACACTAAAGGTGCCAGCCCTGAAAGCTCTTGCTGGTCCTCATCTCCCACTGGTAACCTCTCAAACGAACCACAAACACTTGGGCTCTGAACTTGTTTAGCCTACTAAAACTTCCAACGTACACTGCCTCGCCTGCTCAATCTGGCCAGAGCTCAACACCGAAATTGCGAACGTCCAGCGATTGCTCCTACACTAAAGGTGCCAGCCCTGAAAGCTCTTGCTGGTCCTCATCTCCGACTGGTAACCTCTCAAACGAACCACAAACACTTGGGCTCTGAATTTGTTTAGCCTACTGAAACTTCCAACGTACACAGCCTCTCCTGCTCAATCTGGCCAGAGCTCAACACCGAAAATGCGAACGTCCAACGATTGCTCCTACACTAAAGGTGCCAGCCCTGAAAGCTCTTGCTGGTCCTCATCTCCCACTGGTAACCTCTCAAACGAACCACAAACACTTGGGCTCTGAACTTGTTTAGCCTACTAAAACTTCCAACGTACACAGCCTCTCCTGCTCAATCTGCCCAAAATTCAACTCCGAAATTGTGAACGTCCAGCGATTGCTCCTACACTAAAGGTGCCAGCCCTGAAAGCTCTTGCTGGTCCTCATCTCCCACTGGTAACCTCTCAAACGAACCACAAACACTTGGGCTCTGAACTTGTTTAGCCTACTAAAACTTCCAACGTACACAGCCTCTCCTGCTCAATCTGGCCAAAATTCAACACCGAAATTGCGAACGTCCAGCGATTGCTCCTACATTAAAGGTGCCAGCCCTGAAAGCTCTTGCTGCTCCTCATCTCCCACTGGTAACCTCTCAAACGAACCACAAACACTTGGGCTCTGAATTTGTTTAGCCTACTGAAACTTCCAACGTACACAGCCTCTCCTGCTCAATCTGGCCAGAACTCAACACCGAAATTGCGAACGTCCAGCGATTGCTCCTACATTAAAGGTGCCAGCCCTGAAAGCTCTTGCTGCTCCTCATCTCCCACTGGTAACCTCTCAAACGAACCACAAACACTTGGGCTCTGAACTTGTTTAGCCTACTAAAACTTCCAACGTACACAGCCTCTCCTGCTCAATCTGGCCAGAGCTCAACACCGAAATTGTGAACGTCCAGCGATTGCTCCTACACTAAAGGTGCCAGCCCTGAAAGCTCTTGCTGGTCCTCATCTCCCACTGGTAACCTCTCAAACGAACCACAAACACTTGGCCTCTGAACTTGTTTAGCCTACTAAAACTTCCAACGTACACAGCCTCTCCTGCTCAATCTGGCCAGAGCTCAACACCTAAATTGCGAACGTCCAGCGATTGCTCCTACACTAAAGGTGCCAGCCCTGAAGGCTCTTGCTGGTCCTCATCTCCCACTGGTAACCTCTCAAAAGAACCACAAACACTTGGGCTCTGAACTTGTTTAGCCTACTAAAACTTCCAACGTACACAGCCTCTCCTGCTCAATCTGGCCAAAATTCAACACCGAAATTGCGAACGTCCGGCGATTGCTCCTACACTAAAGGTGCCAGCCCTGAAAGCTCTTGCTGGTCCTCATCTCCCACTGGTAACCTCTCAAACGAACCACAAACACTTGGCCTCTGAACTTGTTTAGCCTACTAAAACTTCCAACGTACACAGCCTCTCCTGCTCAATCTGGCCAGAGCTCAACACCGAAATTGCGAACGTCCGGCGATTGCTCCTACACTAAAGGTGCCAGCCCTGAAAGCTCTTGCTGCTCCTCATCTCCCACTGGTAACCTCTCAAACGAACCACAAACACTTGGCCTCTGAACTTGTTTAGGCTACTAAAACTTCCAACGTACACAGCCTCTCCTGCTCAATCTGGCCAGAGCTCAACACCGAAATTGCGAACGTCCGGCGATTGCTCCTACACTAAAGGTGCCAGCCCTGAAAGCTCTTGCTGGTCCTCATCTCCCACTGGTAACCTCTCAAACGAAACACAAACACTTGGGCTCTGAACTTGTTTAGCCTACTAAAACTTCCAACGTACACAGCCTCTCCTGCTCAATCTGGCCAAAATTCAACACCGAAATTGCGAACGTCCGGCGATTGCTCCTACACTAAAGGTGCCAGCCCTGAAAGCTCTTGCTGGTCCTCATCTCCCACTGGTAACCTCTCAAAAGAACCACAAACACTTGGCCTCTGAACTTGTTTAGGCTACTAAAACTTCCAACGTACACAGCCTCTCCTGCTCAATCTGGCCAAAATTCAACACCGAAATTGCGAACGTCCAGCGATTGCTCCTACACTAAAGGTGCCAGCCCTGAAAGCTCTTGCTGGTCCTCATCTCCCACTGGTAACCTCTCAAACGAACCACAAACACTTGGGCTCTGAACTTGTTTAGCCTACTAAAACTTCCAACATACACAGCCTCTCCTGCTCAATCTGGCCAAAATTCAACACCGAAATTGCGAACGTCCGGCGATTGCTCCTACACTAAAGGTGCCAGCCCTGAAAGCTCTTGCTGGTCCTCATCTCCCACTGGTAACCTCTCAAACGAACCACAAACACTTGGGCTCTGAACTTGTTTAGCCTACTAAAACTTCCAACGTACACAGCCTCTCCTGCTCAATCTGGCCAGAGCTCAACACCGAAATTGCGAACGTCCAGCGATTGCTCCTACACTAAAGGTGCCAGCCCTGAAAGCTCTTGCTGGTCCTCATCTCCCACTGGTAACCTCTCAAACGAAGCACAAACACTTGGGCTCTGAACTTGTTTAGCCTACTAAAACTTCCAACGTACACAGCCTCTCCTGCTCAATCTGGCCAGAGCTCAACACCGAAATTGCGAACGTCCGGCGATTGCTCCTACACTAAAGGTGCCAGCCCTGAAAGCTCTTGCTGGTCCTCATCTCCCACTGGTAACCTCTCAAACGAAACACAAACACTTGGGCTCTGAACTTGTTTAGCCTACTAAAACTTCCAACGTACAGAGCCTCTCCTGCTCAATCTGGCCAGAGCTCAACACCGAAATTGCGAACGTCCAGCGATTGCTCCTACACTAAAGGTGCCAGCCCTGAAAGCTCTTGCTGGTCCTCATCTGCCACTGGTAACCTCTCAAACGAACCACAAACACTTGGGCTCTGAACTTGTTTAGCCTACTAAAACTTCCAACGTACACAGCCTCTCCTGCTCAATCTGGCCAGAGCTCAACACCGAAATTGCGAACGTCCAGCGATTGCTCCTACACTAAAGGTGCCAGCCCTGAAAGCTCTTGCTGGTCCTCATCTCCCACTGGTAACCTCTCAAACGAACCACAAACACTTGGGCTCTGAACTTGTTTAGCCTACTAAAACTTCCAACGTACACAGCCTCTCCTGCTCAATCTGGCCAGAGCTCAACACCGAAATTGCGAACGTCCAGCAATTGCTCCTACACTAAAGGTGCCAGCCCTGAAAGCTCTTGCTGCTCCTCATCTCCCACTGGTAACCTCTCAAACGAACCACAAACACTTGGCCTCTGAACTTGTTTAGCCTACTAAAACTTCCAACGTATACAGCCTCTCCTGCTCAATCTGCCCAAAATTCAACTCCGAAATTGTAAACGTCCAGCGATTGCTCCTACACTAAAGGTGCCAGCCCTGAAAGCTCTTGCTGGTCCTCATCTCCCACTGGTAACCTCTCAAACGAACCACAAACACTTGGGCTCTGAACTTGTTTAGCCTACTAAAACTTCCAACGTACACAGCCTCTCCTGCTCAATCTGGCCAGAGCTCAACACCGAAATTGCGAACGTCCAGCAATTGCTCCTACACTAAAGGTGCCAGCCCTGAAAGCTCTTGCTGGTCCTCATCTCCCACTGGTAACCTCTCAAACGAACCACAAACACTTGGGCTCTGAACTTGTTTAGCCTACTAAAACTTCCAACGTACACTGCCTCGCCTGCTCAATCTGGCCAGAGCTCAACACCGAAATTGCGAACGTCCAGCGATTGCTCCTACACTAAAGGTGCCAGCCCTGAAAGCTCTTGCTGGTCCTCATCTCCCACTGGTAACCTCTCAAACGAACCTCAAACACTTGGGCTCTGAATTTGTTTAGCCTACTGAAACTTCCAACGTACACAGCCTCTCCTGCTCAATCTGGCCAGAGCTCAACACCGAAAATGCGAACGTCCAACGATTGCTCCTACACTAAAGGTGCCAGCCCTGAAAGCTCTTGCTGGTCCTCATCTCCCACTGGTAACCTCTCAAACGAACCACAAACACTTGGGCTCTGAACTTGTTTAGCCTACTAAAACTTCCAACGTACACAGCCTCTCCTGCTCAATCTGGCCAAAATTCAACTCCGAAATTGTGAACGTCCAGCGATTGCTCCTACACTAAAGGTGCCAGCCCTGAAAGCTCTTGCTGGTCCTCATCTCCCACTGGTAACCTCTCAAACGAACCGCAAACACTTGGGCTCTGAATTTGTTTAGCCTACTGAAACTTCCAACGTACACAGCCTCTCCTGCTCAATCTGGCCAGAACTCAACACCGAAATTGCGAACGTCCAGCGATTGCTCCTATCACTAAAGGTGCCAGCCCTGAAAGCTCTTGCTGGTCCTCATCTCCCACTGGTAACCTCTCAAACAAACCACAAACACTTGGGCTCTGAACTTGTTTAGGCTACTAAAACTTCCAACGTACACAGCCTCTCCTGCTCAATCTGGCCAGAGCTCAACACCGAAATTGTGAACGTCCAGCGATTGCTCCTACACTAAAGGTGCCAGCCCTGAAAGCTCTTGCTGGTCCTCATCTCCCACTGGTAACCTCTCAAACGAACCACAAACACTTGGGCTCTGAACTTGTTTAGCCTACTAAAACTTCCAACGTACACAGCCTCTCCTGCTCAATCTGGCCAGAGCTCAACACCGAAATTGCGAACGTCCAGCGATTGCTCCTACACTAAAGGTGCCAGCCCTGAAGGCTCTTGCTGGTCCTCATCTCCCACTGGTAACCTCTCAAAAGAACCACAAACACTTGGGCTCTGAACTTGTTTAGCCTACTAAAACTTCCAACGTACACAGCCTCTCCTGCTCAATCTGGCCAAAATTCAACACCGAAATTGCGAACGTCCGGCGATTGCTCCTACACTAAAGGTGCCAACCCTGAAAGCTCTTGCTGGTCCTCATCTCCCACTGGTAACCTCTCAAACGAACCACAAACACTTGGGCTCTGAACTTGTTTAGCCTACTAAAACTTCCAACGTACACAGCCTCTCCTGCTCAATCTGGCCAGAGCTCAACACCGAAATTGCGAACGTCCAGCGATTGCTCCTACACTAAAGGTGCCAGCCCTGAAAGCTCTTGCTGCTCCTCATCTCCCACTGGTAACCTCTCAAACGAACCACAAACACTTGGGCTCTGAACTTGTTTAGCCTACTAAAACTTCCAACGTACACAGCCTCTCCTGCTCAATCTGGCCAGAGCTCAACACCGAAATTGCGAACGTCCGGCGATTGCTCCTACACTAAAGGTGCCAGCCCTGAAAGCTCTTGCTGGTCCTCATCTCCCACTGGTAACCTCTCAAACGAACCACAAACACTTGGGCTCTGAACTTGTTTAGCCTACTAAAACTTCCAACGTACACAGCCTCTCCTGCTCAATCTGGCCAGAGCTCAACACCGAAATTGTAAACGTTCAGCGATTGCTCCTACACTAAAGGTGCCAGCCCTGAAAGCTCTTGCTGGTCCTCATCTCCCACTGGTAACCTCTCAAACGAACCACAAACACTTGGGCTCTGAACTTGTTTGGCCTACTAAAACTTCCAACGTACACAGCCTCTCCTGCTCAATCTGGCCAGAGCTCAACACCGAAATTGCGAACGTCCAGCGATTGCTCCTACATTAAAGGTGCCAGCCCTGAAAGCTCTTGCTGGTCCTCATCTCCCACTGGTAACCTCTCAAACGAACCGCAAACACTTGGGCTCTGAATTTGTTTAGCCTACTGAAACTTCCAACGTACACAGCCTCTCCTGCTCAATCTGGCCAGAACTCAACACCGAAATTGCGAACGTCCAGCGATTGCTCCTATCACTAAAGGTGCCAGCCCTGAAAGCTCTTGCTGGTCCTCATCTCCCACTGGTAACCTCTCAAACAAACCACAAACACTTGGGCTCTGAACTTGTTTAGGCTACTAAAACTTCCAACGTACACAGCCTCTCCTGCTCAATCTGGCCAGAGCTCAACACCGAAATTGTGAACGTCCAGCGATTGCTCCTACACTAAAGGTGCCAGCCCTGAAAGCTCTTGCTGGTCCTCATCTCCCACTGGTAACCTCTCAAACGAACCACAAACACTTGGGCTCTGAACTTGTTTAGCCTACGAAAACTTCCAACGTACACAGCCTCTCCTGCTCAATCTGGCCAGAGCTCAACACCGAAATTGCGAACGTCCAGCGATTGCTCCTACACTAAAGGTGCCAGCCCTGAAGGCTCTTGCTGGTCCTCATCTCCCACTGGTAACCTCTCAAAAGAACCACAAACACTTGGGCTCTGAACTTGTTTAGCCTACTAAAACTTCCAACGTACACAGCCTCTCCTGCTCAATCTGGCCAAAATTCAACACCGAAATTGCGAACGTCCGGCGATTGCTCCTACACTAAAGGTGCCAGCCCTGAAAGCTCTTGCTGGTCCTCATCTCCCACTGGTAACCTCTCAAACGAACCACAAACACTTGGGCTCTGAACTTGTTTAGCCTACTAAAACTTCCAACGTACACAGCCTCTCCTGCTCAATCTGGCCAAAATTCAACTCCGAAATTGTGAACGTCCAGCGATTGCTCCTACACTAAAGGTGCCAGCCCTGAAAGCTCTTGCTGCTCCTCATCTCCCACTGGTAACCTCTCAAACGAACCGCAAACACTTGGGCTCTGAATTTGTTTAGCCTACTGAAACTTCCAACGTACACAGCCTCTCCTGCTCAATCTGGCCAGAACTCAACACCGAAATTGCGAACGTCCAGCGATTGCTCCTATCACTAAAGGTGCCAGCCCTGAAAGCTCTTGCTGGTCCTCATCTCCCACTGGTAACCTCTCAAACAAACCACAAACACTTGGGCTCTGAACTTGTTTAGGCTACTAAAACTTCCAACGTACACAGCCTCTCCTGCTCAATCTGGCCAGAGCTCAACACCTAAATTGTGAACGTCCAGCGATTGCTCCTACACTAAAGGTGCCAGCCCTGAAAGCTCTTGCTGGTCCTCATCTCCCACTGGTAACCTCTCAAACGAACCACAAACACTTGGGCTCTGAACTTGTTTAGCCTACTAAAACTTCCAACGTACACAGCCTCTCCTGCTCAATCTGGCCAAAATTCAACACCGAAATTGCGAACGTCCAGCGATTGCTCCTACACTAAAGGTGCCAGCCCTGAAAGCTCTTGCTGGTCCTCATCTCCCACTGGTAACCTCTCAAACGAACCACAAACACTTGGGCTCTGAACTTGTTTAGCCTACTAAAACTTCCAACGTACACAGCCTCTCCTGCTCAATCTGGCCAGAGCTCAACACCGAAATTGCGAACGTCCGGCGATTGCTCCTACACTAAAGGTGCCAGCCCTGAAAGCTCTTGCTGGTCCTCATCTCCCACTGGTAACCTCTCAAACGAACCACAAACACTTGGGCTCTGAACTTGTTTAGCCTACTAAAACTTCCAACGTACACAGCCTCTCCTGCTCAATCTGGCCAGAGCTCAACACCGAAATTGCGAACGTCCAGCGATTGCTCCTACACTAAAGGTGCCAGCCCTGAAAGCTCTTGCTGGTCCTCATCTCCCACTGGTAACCTCTCAAACGAACCACAAACACTTGGGCTCTGAACTTGTTTAGCCTACTAAAACTTCCAACGTACACAGCCTCTCCTGCTCAATCTGCCCAAAATTCAACTCCGAAATTGTAAACGTCCAGCGATTGCTCCTACACTAAAGGTGCCAGCCCTGAAAGCTCTTGCTGGTCCTCATCTCCCACTGGTAACCTCTCAAACGAACCACAAACACTTGGGCTCTGAACTTGTTTAGCCTACTAAAACTTCCAACGTACACAGCCTCTCCTGCTCAATCTGGCCAGAGCTCAACACCGAAATTGCGAACGTCCAGCGATTGCTCCTACATTAAAGGTGCCAGCCCTGAAAGCTCTTGCTGGTCCTCATCTCCCACTGGTAACCTCTCAAACGAACCACAAACACTTGGGCTCTGAATTTGTTTAGCCTACTGAAACTTCCAACGTACACAGCCTCTCCTGCTCAATCTGGCCAGAACTCAACACCGAAATTGCGAACGTCCAGCGATTGCTCCTATCACTAAAGGTGCCAGCCCTGAAAGCTCTTGCTGGTCCTCATCTCCCACTGGTAACCTCTCAAACAAACCACAAACACTTGGGCTCTGAACTTGTTTAGGCTACTAAAACTTCCAACGTACACAGCCTCTCCTGCTCAATCTGGCCAGAGCTCAACACCGAAATTGTGAACGTCCAGCGATTGCTCCTACACTAAAGGTGCCAGCCCTGAAAGCTCTTGCTGGTCCTCATCTCCCACTGGTAACCTCTCAAACGAACCACAAACACTTGGGCTCTGAACTTGTTTAGCCTACGAAAACTTCCAACGTACACAGCCTCTCCTGCTCAATCTGGCCAGAGCTCAACACCGAAATTGCGAACGTCCAGCGATTGCTCCTACACTAAAGGTGCCAGCCCTGAAGGCTCTTGCTGGTCCTCATCTCCCACTGGTAACCTCTCAAAAGAACCACAAACACTTGGGCTCTGAACTTGTTTAGCCTACTAAAACTTCCAACGTACACAGCCTCTCCTGCTCAATCTGGCCAAAATTCAACACCGAAATTGCGAACGTCCGGCGATTGCTCCTACACTAAAGGTGCCAGCCCTGAAAGCTCTTGCTGGTCCTCATCTCCCACTGGTAACCTCTCAAACGAAGCACAAACACTTGGGCTCTGAACTTGTTTAGCCTACTAAAACTTCCAACGTACACAGCCTCTCCTGCTCAATCTGGCCAGAGCTCAACACCGAAATTGCGAACGTCCAGCGATTGCTCCTACACTAAAGGTGCCAGCCCTGAAAGCTCTTGCTGGTCCTCATCTCCCACTGGTAACCTCTCAAACGAACCACAAACACTTGGGCTCTGAACTTGTTTAGCCTACTAAAACTTCCAACGTACACAGCCTCTCCTGCTCAATCTGGCCAGAGCTCAACACCAAAAGTGAGAACGTCCAGCGATTGCTCCTACACTAAATGTGCCAGCCCTGAAAGCTCTTGCTGGTCCTCATCTCCCACTGGTAACCTCTCAAACGAACCACAAACACTTGGGCTCTGAACTTGTTTAGGCTACTAAAACTTCCAACGTACACAGCCTCTCCTGCTCAATCTGCCCAAAATTCAACTCCGAAATTGTAAACGTCCAGCGATTGCTCCTACACTAAAGGTGCCAGCCCTGAAAGCTCTTGCTGGTCCTCATCTCCCACTGGTAACCTCTCAAACGAACCGCAAACACTTGGGCTCTGAATTTGTTTAGCCTACTGAACCTTCCAACGTACACAGCCTCTCCTGCTCAATCTGGCCAGAACTCAACACCGAAATTGCGAACGTCCAGCGATTGCTCCTATCACTAAAGGTGCCAGCCCTGAAAGCTCTTGCTGGTCCTCATCTCCCACTGGTAACCTCTCAAACAAACCACAAACACTTGGGCTCTGAACTTGTTTAGGCTACTAAAACTTCCAACGTACACAGCCTCTCCTGCTCAATCTGGCCAGAGCTCAACACCTAAATTGTGAACGTCCAGCGATTGCTCCTACACTAAAGGTGCCAGCCCTGAAAGCTCTTGCTGGTCCTCATCTCCCACTGGTAACCTCTCAAACGAACCACAAACACTTGGGCTCTGAACTTGTTTAGCCTACTAAAACTTCCAACGTACACAGCCTCTCCTGCTCAATCTGGCCAGAGCTCAACACCGAAATTGCGAACGTCCAGCGATTGCTCCTACACTAAAGGTGCCAGCCCTGAAGGCTCTTGCTGGTCCTCATCTCCCACTGGTAACCTCTCAAAAGAACCACAAACACTTGGGCTCTGAACTTGTTTAGCCTACTAAAACTTCCAACGTACACAGCCTCTCCTGCTCAATCTGGCCAAAATTCAACACCGAAATTGCGAACGTCCGGCGATTGCTCCTACACTAAAGGTGCCAGCCCTGAAAGCTCTTGCTGGTCCTCATCTCCCACTGGTAACCTCTCAAACGAACCACAAACACTTGGGCTCTGAACTTGTTTAGGCTACTAAAACTTCCAACGTACACAGCCTCTCCTGCTCAATCTGGCCAGAGCTCAACACCGAAATTGCGAACGTCCAGCGATTGCTCCTACACTAAAGGTGCCAGCCCTGAAAGCTCTTGCTGCTCCTCATCTCCCACTGGTAACCTCTCAAACGAACCACAAACACTTGGCCTCTGAACTTGTTTAGCCTACTAAAACTTCCAACGTACACAGCCTCTCCTGCTCAATCTGGCCAGAGCTCAACACCGAAATTGCGAACGTCCGGCGATTGCTCCTACACTAAAGGTGCCAGCCCTGAAAGCTCTTGCTGGTCCTCATCTCCCACTGGTAACCTCTCAAACGAACCACAAACACTTGGGCTCTGAACTTGTTTAGCCTACTAAAACTTCCAACGTACACAGCCTCTCCTGCTCAATCTGCCCAAAATTCAACTCCGAAATTGTAAACGTTCAGCGATTGCTCCTACACTAAAGGTGCCAGCCCTGAAAGCTCTTGCTGGTCCTCATCTCCCACTGGTAACCTCTCAAACGAACCACAAACACTTGGGCTCTGAACTTGTTTAGCCTACTAAAACTTCCAACGTACACAGCCTCTCCTGCTCAATCTGGCCAGAGCTCAACACCGAAAATGCGAACGTCCAGCGATTGCTCCTACATTAAAGGTGCCAGCCCTGAAAGCTCTTGCTGGTCCTCATCTCCCACTGGTAACCTCTCAAACGAACCGCAAACACTTGGGCTCTGAATTTGTTTAGCCTACTGAAACTTCCAACGTACACAGCCTCTCCTGCTCAATCTGGCCAGAACTCAACACCGAAATTGCGAACGTCCAGCGATTGCTCCTATCACTAAAGGTGCCAGCCCTGAAAGCTCTTGCTGGTCCTCATCTCCCACTGGTAACCTCTCAAACAAACCACAAACACTTGGGCTCTGAACTTGTTTAGGCTACTAAAACTTCCAACGTACACAGCCTCTCCTGCTCAATCTGGCCAGAGCTCAACACCGAAATTGTGAACGTCCAGCGATTGCTCCTACACTAAAGGTGCCAGCCCTGAAAGCTCTTGCTGGTCCTCATCTCCCACTGGTAACCTCTCAAACGAACCGCAAACACTTGGGCTCTGAATTTGTTTAGCCTACTGAAACTTCCAACGTACACAGCCTCTCCTGCTCAATCTGGCCAGAACTCAACACCGAAATTGCGAACGTCCAGCGATTGCTCCTATCACTAAAGGTGCCAGCCCTGAAAGCTCTTGCTGGTCCTCATCTCCCACTGGTAACCTCTCAAACAAACCACAAACACTTGGGCTCTGAACTTGTTTAGGCTACTAAAACTTCCAACGTACACAGCCTCTCCTGCTCAATCTGGCCAGAGCTCAACACCGAAATTGTGAACGTCCAGCGATTGCTCCTACACTAAAGGTGCCAGCCCTGAAAGCTCTTGCTGGTCCTCATCTCCCACTGGTAACCTCTCAAACGAACCACAAACACTTGGGCTCTGAACTTGTTTAGCCTACGAAAACTTCCAACGTACACAGCCTCTCCTGCTCAATCTGGCCAGAGCTCAACACCGAAATTGCGAACGTCCAGCGATTGCTCCTACACTAAAGGTGCCAGCCCTGAAGGCTCTTGCTGGTCCTCATCTCCCACTGGTAACCTCTCAAAAGAACCACAAACACTTGGGCTCTGAACTTGTTTAGCCTACTAAAACTTCCAACGTACACAGCCTCTCCTGCTCAATCTGGCCAAAATTCAACACCGAAATTGCGAACGTCCGGCGATTGCTCCTACACTAAAGGTGCCAGCCCTGAAAGCTCTTGCTGGTCCTCATCTCCCACTGGTAACCTCTCAAACGAACCACAAACACTTGGGCTCTGAACTTGTTTAGCCTACTAAAACTTCCAACGTACACAGCCTCTCCTGCTCAATCTGGCCAAAATTCAACTCCGAAATTGTGAACGTCCAGCGATTGCTCCTACACTAAAGGTGCCAGCCCTGAAAGCTCTTGCTGGTCCTCATCTCCCACTGGTAACCTCTCAAACGAACCGCAAACACTTGGGCTCTGAATTTGTTTAGCCTACTGAAACTTCCAACGTACACAGCCTCTCCTGCTCAATCTGGCCAGAACTCAACACCGAAATTGCGAACGTCCAGCGATTGCTCCTATCACTAAAGGTGCCAGCCCTGAAAGCTCTTGCTGGTCCTCATCTCCCACTGGTAACCTCTCAAACAAACCACAAACACTTGGGCTCTGAACTTGTTTAGGCTACTAAAACTTCCAACGTACACAGCCTCTCCTGCTCAATCTGGCCAGAGCTCAACACCTAAATTGTGAACGTCCAGCGATTGCTCCTACACTAAAGGTGCCAGCCCTGAAAGCTCTTGCTGGTCCTCATCTCCCACTGGTAACCTCTCAAACGAACCACAAACACTTGGGCTCTGAACTTGTTTAGCCTACTAAAACTTCCAACGTACACAGCCTCTCCTGCTCAATCTGGCCAAAATTCAACACCGAAATTGCGAAGGTCCGGCGATTGCTCCTACACTAAAGGTGCCAGCCCTGAAAGCTCTTGCTGGTCCTCATCTCCCACTGGTAACCTCTCAAACGAACCACAAACACTTGGGCTCTGAACTTGTTTAGCCTACTAAAACTTCCAACGTACACAGCCTCTCCTGCTCAATCTGGCCAGAGCTCAACACCGAAATTGCGAACGTCCAGCGATTGCTCCTACACTAAAGGTGCCAGCCCTGAAAGCTCTTGCTGCTCCTCATCTCCCACTGGTAACCTCTCAAACGAACCACAAACACTTGGCCTCTGAACTTGTTTAGCCTACTAAAACTTCCAACGTACACAGCCTCTCCTGCTCAATCTGGCCAGAGCTCAACACCGAAATTGCGAACGTCCGGCGATTGCTCCTACACTAAAGGTGCCAGCCCTGAAAGCTCTTGCTGGTCCTCATCTCCCACTGGTAACCTCTCAAACGAACCACAAACACTTGGGCTCTGAACTTGTTTAGCCTACTAAAACTTCCAACGTACACAGACTCTCCTGCTCAATCTGGCCAGAGCTCAACACCGAAATTGCGAACGTCCAGCGATTGCTCCTACACTAAGGTGCCAGCCCTGAAAGCTCTTGCTGGTCCTCATCTCCCACTGGTAACCTCTCAAACGAACCACAAACACTTGGGCTCTGAACTTGTTTAGCCTACTAAAACTTCCAACGTACACAGCCTCTCCTGCTCAATCTGCCCAAAATTCAACTCCGAAATTGTAAACGTCCAGCGATTGCTCCTACACTAAAGGTGCCAGCCCTGAAAGCTCTTGCTGGTCCTCATCTCCCACTGGTAACCTCTCAAACGAACCACAAACACTTGGGCTCTGAACTTGTTTAGCCTACTAAAACTTCCAACGTACACAGCCTCTCCTGCTCAATCTGGCCAGAGCTCAACACCGAAATTGCGAACGTCCAGCGATTGCTCCTACATTAAAGGTGCCAGCCCTGAAAGCTCTTGCTGGTCCTCATCTCCCACTGGTAACCTCTCAAACGAACCGCAAACACTTGGGCTCTGAATTTGTTTAGCCTACTGAACCTTCCAACGTACACAGCCTCTCCTGCTCAATCTGGCCAGAACTCAACACCGAAATTGCGAACGTCCAGCGATTGCTCCTATCACTAAAGGTGCCAGCCCTGAAAGCTCTTGCTGGTCCTCATCTCCCACTGGTAACCTCTCAAACAAACCACAAACACTTGGGCTCTGAACTTGTTTAGCCTACTAAAACTTCCAACGTACACAGCCTCTCCTGCTCAATCTGGCCAGAGCTCAACACCGAAATTGTGAACGTCCAGCGATTGCTCCTACACTAAAGGTGCCAGCCCTGAAAGCTCTTGCTGGTCCTCATCTCCCACTGGTAACCTCTCAAACGAACCACAAACACTTGGGCTCTGAACTTGTTTAGCCTACGAAAACTTCCAACGTACACAGCCTCTCCTGCTCAATCTGGCCAGAGCTCAACACCGAAATTGCGAACGTCCAGCGATTGCTCCTACACTAAAGGTGCCAGCCCTGAAGGCTCTTGCTGGTCCTCATCTCCCACTGGTAACCTCTCAAAAGAACCACAAACACTTGGGCTCTGAACTTGTTTAGCCTACTAAAACTTCCAACGTACACAGCCTCTCCTGCTCAATCTGGCCAAAATTCAACACCGAAATTGCGAACGTCCGGCGATTGCTCCTACACTAAAGGTGCCAGCCCTGAAAGCTCTTGCTGGTCCTCATCTCCCACTGGTAACCTCTCAAACGAAGCACAAACACTTGGGCTCTGAACTTGTTTAGCCTACTAAAACTTCCAACGTACACAGCCTCTCCTGCTCAATCTGGCCAGAGCTCAACACCGAAATTGCGAACGTCCAGCGATTGCTCCTACACTAAAGGTGCCAGCCCTGAAAGCTCTTGCTGGTCCTCATCTCCCACTGGTAACCTCTCAAACGAAACACAAACACTTGGGCTCTGAACTTGTTTAGCCTACTAAAACTTCCAACGTACACAGCCTCTCCTGCTCAATCTGGCCAGAGCTCAACACCAAAAGTGCGAACGTCCAGCGATTGCTCCTACACTAAAGGTGCCAGCCCTGAAAGCTCTTGCTGGTCCTCATCTCCCACTGGTAACCTCTCAAACGAACCACAAACACTTGGGCTCTGAACTTGTTTAGGCTACTAAAACTTCCAACGTACACAGCCTCTCCTGCTCAATCTGCCCAAAATTCAACTCCGAAATTGTAAACGTCCAGCGATTGCTCCTACACTAAAGGTGCCAGCCCTGAAAGCTCTTGCTGGTCCTCATCTCCCACTGGTAACCTCTCAAACGAACCGCAAACACTTGGGCTCTGAATTTGTTTAGCCTACTGAACCTTCCAACGTACACAGCCTCTCCTGCTCAATCTGGCCAGAACTCAACACCGAAATTGCGAACGTCCAGCGATTGCTCCTATCACTAAAGGTGCCAGCCCTGAAAGCTCTTGCTGGTCCTCATCTCCCACTGGTAACCTCTCAAACAAACCACAAACACTTGGGCTCTGAACTTGTTTAGGCTACTAAAACTTCCAACGTACACAGCCTCTCCTGCTCAATCTGGCCAGAGCTCAACACCTAAATTGTGAACGTCCAGCGATTGCTCCTACACTAAAGGTGCCAGCCCTGAAAGCTCTTGCTGGTCCTCATCTCCCACTGGTAACCTCTCAAACGAACCACAAACACTTGGGCTCTGAACTTGTTTAGCCTACTAAAACTTCCAACGTACACAGCCTCTCCTGCTCAATCTGGCCAGAGCTCAACACCGAAATTGCGAACGTCCAGCGATTGCTCCTACACTAAAGGTGCCAGCCCTGAAGGCTCTTGCTGGTCCTCATCTCCCACTGGTAACCTCTCAAAAGAACCACAAACACTTGGGCTCTGAACTTGTTTAGCCTACTAAAACTTCCAACGTACACAGCCTCTCCTGCTCAATCTGGCCAAAATTCAACACCGAAATTGCGAACGTCCGGCGATTGCTCCTACACTAAAGGTGCCAGCCCTGAAAGCTCTTGCTGGTCCTCATCTCCCACTGGTAACCTCTCAAACGAACCACAAACACTTGGGCTCTGAACTTGTTTAGCCTACTAAAACTTCCAACGTACACAGCCTCTCCTGCTCAATCTGGCCAGAGCTCAACACCGAAATTGCGAACGTCCAGCGATTGCTCCTACACTAAAGGTGCCAGCCCTGAAAGCTCTTGCTGCTCCTCATCTCCCACTGGTAACCTCTCAAACGAACCACAAACACTTGGCCTCTGAACTTGTTTAGCCTACTAAAACTTCCAACGTACACAGCCTCTCCTGCTCAATCTGGCCAGAGCTCAACACCGAAATTGCGAACGTCCAGCGATTGCTCCTACACTAAAGGTGCCAGCCCTGAAAGCTCTTGCTGGTCCTCATCTCCCACTGGTAACCTCTCAAACGAACCACAAACACTTGGGCTCTGAACTTGTTTAGCCTACTAAAACTTCCAACGTACACAGCCTCTCCTGCTCAATCTGGCCAGAGCTCAACACCGAAATTGCGAACGTCCAGCGATTGCTCCTACACTAAAGGTGCCAGCCCTGAAAGCTCTTGCTGGTCCTCATCTCCCACTGGTAACCTCTCAAACGAACCACAAACACTTGGGCTCTGAACTTGTTTAGCCTACTAAAACTTCCAACGTACACAGCCTCTCCTGCTCAATCTGCCCAAAATTCAACTCCGAAATTGTAAACGTTCAGCGATTGCTCCTACACTAAAGGTGCCAGCCCTGAAAGCTCTTGCTGGTCCTCATCTCCCACTGGTAACCTCTCAAACAAACCACAAACACTTGGGCTCTGAACTTGTTTAGCCTACTAAAACTTCCAACGTACACAGCCTCTCCTGCTCAATCTGGCCAGAGCTCAACACCGAAATTGCGAACGTCCAGCGATTGCTCCTACACTAAAGGTGCCAGCCCTGAAGGCTCTTGCTGGTCCTCATCTCCCACTGGTAACCTCTCAAAAGAACCACAAACACTTGGGCTCTGAACTTGTTTAGCCTACTAAAACTTCCAACGTACACAGCCTCTCCTGCTCAATCTGGCCAAAATTCAACACCGAAATTGCGAACGTCCGGCGATTGCTCCTACACTAAAGGTGCCAGCCCTGAAAGCTCTTGCTGGTCCTCATCTCCCACTGGTAACCTCTCAAACGAACCACAAACACTTGGGCTCTGAACTTGTTTAGCCTACTAAAACTTCCAACGTACACAGCCTCTCCTGCTCAATCTGGCCAAAATTCAACTCCGAAATTGTGAACGTCCAGCGATTGCTCCTACACTAAAGGTGCCAGCCCTGAAAGCTCTTGCTGGTCCTCATCTCCCACTGGTAACCTCTCAAACGAAACACAAACACTTGGGCTCTGAATTTGTTTAGCCTACTGAAACTTCCAACGTACACAGCCTCTCCTGCTCAATCTGGCCAGAACTCAACACCGAAATTGCGAACGTCCAGCGATTGCTCCTATCACTAAAGGTGCCAGCCCTGAAAGCTCTTGCTGGTCCTCATCTCCCACTGGTAACCTCTCAAACAAACCACAAACACTTGGGCTCTGAACTTGTTTAGGCTACTAAAACTTCCAACGTACACAGCCTCTCCTGCTCAATCTGGCCAGAGCTCAACACCTAAATTGTGAACGTCCAGCGATTGCTCCTACACTAAAGGTGCCAGCCCTGAAAGCTCTTGCTGGTCCTCATCTCCCACTGGTAACCTCTCAAACGAACCACAAACACTTGGGCTCTGAACTTGTTTAGCCTACTAAAACTTCCAACGTACACAGCCTCTCCTGCTCAATCTGGCCAAAATTCAACACCGAAATTGCGAACGTCCGGCGATTGCTCCTACACTAAAGGTGCCAGCCCTGAAAGCTCTTGCTGGTCCTCATCTCCCACTGGTAACCTCTCAAACGAACCACAAACACTTGGGCTCTGAACTTGTTTAGCCTACTAAAACTTCCAACGTACACAGCCTCTCCTGCTCAATCTGGCCAGAGCTCAACACCGAAATTGCGAACGTCCAGCGATTGCTCCTACACTAAAGGTGCCAGCCCTGATAGCTCTTGCTGCTCCTCATCTCCCACTGGTAACCTCTCAAACGAACCACAAACACTTGGCCTCTGAACTTGTTTAGCCTACTAAAACTTCCAACGTACACAGCCTCTCCTGCTCAATCTGGCCAGAGCTCAACACCGAAATTGCGAACGTCCGGCGATTGCTCCTACACTAAAGGTGCCAGCCCTGAAAGCTCTTGCTGGTCCTCATCTCCCACTGGTAACCTCTCAAACGAACCACAAACACTTGGGCTCTGAACTTGTTTAGGCTACGAAAACTTCCAACGTACACAGCCTCTCCTGCTCAATCTGGCCAGAGCTCAACACCGAAAATGCGAACGTCCAGCGATTTCTCCTACACTAAAGGTGCCAGCCCTGAAAGCTCTTGCTGGTCCTCATCTCCCACTGGTAACCTCTCAAACGAACCACAAACACTTGGGCTCTGAACTTGTTTAGCCTACTAAAACTTCCAACGTACACTGCCTCGCCTGCTCAATCTGCCCAAAATTCAACTCCG
This sequence comes from Gavia stellata, assembly GCF_030936135.1. Classification (NCBI taxonomy): domain Eukaryota; kingdom Metazoa; phylum Chordata; class Aves; order Gaviiformes; family Gaviidae; genus Gavia; species Gavia stellata. The sequence goes on along the minus strand of NW_026776279.1, from coordinate 51,959 downwards.
AAATTGTAAACGTCCAGCGATTGCTCCTACACTAAAGGTGCCAGCCCTGAAAGCTCTTGCTGGTCCTCATCTCCCACTGGTAACCTCTCAAACGAACCACAAACACTTGGGCTCTGAACTTGTTTAGCCTACTAAAACTTCCAACGTACACAGCCTCTCCTGCTCAATCTGGCCAGAGCTCAACACCGAAATTGCGAACGTCCAGCGATTGCTCCTACATTAAAGGTGCCAGCCCTGAAAGCTCTTGCTGGTCCTCATCTCCCACTGGTAACCTCTCAAACGAACCGCAAACACTTGGGCTCTGAATTTGTTTAGCCTACTGAAACTTCCAACGTACACAGCCTCTCCTGCTCAATCTGGCCAGAACTCAACACCGAAATTGCGAACGTCCAGCGATTGCTCCTATCACTAAAGGTGCCAGCCCTGAAAGCTCTTGCTGGTCCTCATCTCCCACTGGTAACCTCTCAAACAAACCACAAACACTTGGGCTCTGAACTTGTTTAGGCTACTAAAACTTCCAACGTACACAGCCTCTCCTGCTCAATCTGGCCAGAGCTCAACACCGAAATTGTGAACGTCCAGCGATTGCTCCTACACTAAAGGTGCCAGCCCTGAAAGCTCTTGCTGGTCCTCATCTCCCACTGGTAACCTCTCAAACCAACCACAAACACTTGGGCTCTGAACTTGTTTAGCCTACGAAAACTTCCAACGTACACAGCCTCTCCTGCTCAATCTGGCCAGAGCTCAACACCGAAATTGCGAACGTCCAGCGATTGCTCCTACACTAAAGGTGCCAGCCCTGAAAGCTCTTGCTGGTCCTCATCTCCCACTGGTAACCTCTCAAAAGAACCACAAACACTTGGGCTCTGAACTTGTTTAGCCTACTAAAACTTCCAACGTACACAGCCTCTCCTGCTCAATCTGGCCAAAATTCAACACCGAAATTGCGAACGTCCGGCGATTGCTCCTACACTAAAGGTGCCAGCCCTGAAAGCTCTTGCTGGTCCTCATCTCCCACTGGTAACCTCTCAAACGAAGCACAAACACTTGGGCTCTGAACTTGTTTAGCCTACTAAAACTTCCAACGTACACAGCCTCTCCTGCTCAATCTGGCCAGAGCTCAACACCGAAATTGCGAACGTCCAGCGATTGCTCCTACACTAAAGGTGCCAGCCCTGAAAGCTCTTGCTGGTCCTCATCTCCCACTGGTAACCTCTCAAACGAAACACAAACACTTGGGCTCTGAACTTGTTTAGCCTACTAAAACTTCCAACGTACACAGCCTCTCCTGCTCAATCTGGCCAGAGCTCAACACCAAAAGTGCGAACGTCCAGCGATTGCTCCTACACTAAAGGTGCCAGCCCTGAAAGCTCTTGCTGGTCCTCATCTCCCACTGGTAACCTCTCAAACGAACCACAAACACTTGGCCTCTGAACTTGTTTAGGCTACTAAAACTTCCAACGTACACAGCCTCTCCTGCTCAATCTGCCCAAAATTCAACTCCGAAATTGTAAACGTCCAGCGATTGCTCCTACACTAAAGGTGCCAGCCCTGAAAGCTCTTGCTGGTCCTCATCTCCCACTGGTAACCTCTCAAATGAACCACAAACACTTGGGCTCTGAACTTGTTTAGCCTACTAAAACTTCCAACGTACACAGCCTCTCCTGCTCAATCTGGCCAGAGCTCAACACCGAAATTGCGAACGTCCAGCGATTGCTCCTACATTAAAGGTGCCAGCCCTGAAAGCTCTTGCTGGTCCTCATCTCCCACTGGTAACCTCTCAAACGAACCACAAACACTTGGGCTCTGAACTTGTTTAGCCTACTAAAACTTCCAACGTACACTGCCTCGCCTGCTCAATCTGGCCAGAGCTCAACACCAAAATTGCGAACGTCCAGCGATTGCTCCTACACTAAAGGTGCCAGCCCTGAAAGCTCTTGCTGGTCCTCATCTCCCACTGGTAACCTCTCAAACGAACCTCAAACACTTGGGCTCTGAATTTGTTTAGCCTACTGAAACTTCCAACGTACACAGCCTCTCCTGCTCAATCTGGCCAGAGCTCAACACCGAAAATGCGAACGTCCAACGATTGCTCCTACACTAAAGGTGCCAGCCCTGAAAGCTCTTGCTGGTCCTCATCTCCCACTGGTAACCTCTCAAACGAACCACAAACACTTGGGCTCTGAACTTGTTTAGCCTACTAAAACTTCCAACGTACACAGCCTCTCCTGCTCAATCTGGCCAGAGCTCAACACCGAAATTGCGAACGTCCAGCGATTGCTCCTACACTAAAGGTGCCAGCCCTGAAAGCTCTTGCTGGTCCTCATCTCCCACTGGTAACCTCTCAAACGAACCACAAACACTTGGCCTCTGAACTTGTTTAGCCTACTAAAACTTCCAACGTACACAGCCTCTCCTGCTCAATCTGGCCAGAGCTCAACACCGAAATTGTAAACGTCCAGCGATTGCTCCTACACTAAAGGTGCCAGCCCTGAAAGCTCTTGCTGGTCCTCATCTCCCACTGGTAACCTCTCAAACGAACCACAAACACTTGGCCTCTGAACTTGTTTAGCCTACTAAAACTTCCAACGTACACAGCCTCTCCTGCTCAATCTGGCCAGAGCTCAACACCGAAATTGCGAACGTCCAGCGATTGCTCCTACACTAAAGGTGCCAGCCCTGAAAGCTCTTGCTGCTCCTCATCTCCCACTGGTAACCTCTCAAACGAACCACAAACCCTTGGGCTCTGAACTTGTTTAGCCTACTAAAACTTCCAACGTACACAGCCTCTCCTGCTCAATCTGGCCAGAGCTCAACACCGAAATTGCGAACGTCCAGCGATTGCTCCTACACTAAAGGTGCCAGCCCTGAAAGCTCTTGCTGGTCCTCATCTCCCACTGGTAACCTCTCAAACGAACCACAAACACTTGGGCTCTGAACTTGTTTAGCCTACTAAAACTTCCAACGTACACAGCCTCTCCTGCTCAATCTGGCCAGAGCTCAACACCGAAATTGCGAACGTCCAGCGATTGCTCCTACACTAAAGGTGCCAGCCCTGAAAGCTCTTGCTGGTCCTCATCTCCCACTGGTAACCTCTCAAACGAACCACAAACACTTGGCCTCTGAACTTGTTTAGCCTACTAAAACTTCCAACGTACACAGCCTCTCCTGCTCAATCTGCCCAAAATTCAACTCCGAAATTGTAAACGTCCAGCGATTGCTCCTACACTAAAGGTGCCAGCCCTGAAAGCTCTTGCTGGTCCTCATCTCCCACTGGTAACCTCTCAAACGAACCACAAACACTTGGGCTCTGAACTTGTTTAGCCTACTAAAACTTCCAACGTACACAGCCTCTCCTGCTCAATCTGGCCAGAGCTCAACACCGAAATTGCGAACGTCCAGCGATTGCTCCTACACTAAAGGTGCCAGCCCTGAAAGCTCTTGCTGGTCCTCATCTCCCACTGGTAACCTCTCAAACGAACCTCAAACACTTGGGCTCTGAATTTGTTTAGCCTACTGAAACTTCCAACGTACACAGCCTCTCCTGCTCAATCTGGCCAGAGCTCAACACCGAAAATGCGAACATCCAACGATTGCTCCTACACTAAAGGTGCCAGCCCTGAAAGCTCTTGCTGGTCCTCATCTCCCACTGGTAACCTCTCAAACGAACCACAAACACTTGCGCTCTGAACTTGTTTAGCCTACTAAAACTTCCAACGTACACAGCCTCTCCTGCTCAATCTGCCCAAAATTCAACTCCGAAGTTGTGAACGTCCAGCGATTGCTCCTACACTAAAGGTGCCAGCCCTGAAAGCTCTTGCTGGTCCTCATCTCCCACTGGTAACCTCTCAAACGAACCACAAACACTTGGGCTCTGAACTTGTTTAGCCTACTAAAACTTCCAACGTACACAGCCTCTCCTGCTCAATCTGGCCAAAATTCAACACCGAAATTGCGAACGTCCAGCGATTGCTCCTACATTAAAGGTGCCAGCCCTGAAAGCTCTTGCTGGTCCTCATCTCCCACTGGTAACCTCTCAAACGAACCGCAAACACTTGGGCTCTGAATTTGTTTAGCCTACTGAAACTTCCAACGTACACAGCCTCTCCTGCTCAATCTGGCCAGAACTCAACACCGAAATTGCGAACGTCCAGCGATTGCTCCTATCACTAAAGGTGCCAACCCTGAAAGCTCTTGCTGGTCCTCATCTCCCACTGGTAACCTCTCAAACAAACCACAAACACTTGGGCTCTGAACTTGTTTAGGCTACTAAAACTTCCAACGTACACAGCCTCTCCTGCTCAATCTGGCCAGAGCTCAACACCGAAATTGCGAACGTCCAGCGATTGCTCCTACACTAAAGGTGCCAGCCCTGAAAGCTCTTGCTGGTCCTCATCTCCCACTGGTAACCTCTCAAACGAACCACAAACACTTGGGCTCTGAACTTGTTTAGCCTACGAAAACTTCCAACGTACACAGCCTCTCCTGCTCAATCTGGCCAGAGCTCAACACCGAAATTGCGAACGTCCAGCGATTGCTCCTACACTAAAGGTGCCAGCCCTGAAGGCTCTTGCTGGTCCTCATCTCCCACTGGTAACCTCTCAAACGAACCACAAACACTTGGCCTCTGAACTTGTTTAGCCTACTAAAACTTCCAACGTACACAGCCTCTCCTGCTCAATCTGCCCAAAATTCAACTCCGAAATTGTAAACGTCCAGCGATTGCTCCTACACTAAAGGTGCCAGCCCTGAAAGCTCTTGCTGGTCCTCATCTCCCACTGGTAACCTCTCAAACGAACCACAAACACTTGGCCTCTGAACTTGTTTAGCCTACTAAAACTTCCAACGTACACAGCCTCTCCTGCTCAATCTGGCCAGAGCTCAACACCGAAATTGCGAACGTCCAGCGATTGCTCCTACACTAAAGGTGCCAGCCCTGAAAGCTCTTGCTGGTCCTCATCTCCCACTGGTAACCTCTCAAACGAACCGCAAACACTTGGGCTCTGAATTTGTTTAGCCTACTGAAACTTCCAACGTACACAGCCTCTCCTGCTCAATCTGGCCAGAGCTCAACACCGAAAATGCGAACATCCAACGATTGCTCCTACACTAAAGGTGCCAGCCCTGAAAGCTCTTGCTGGTCCTCATCTCCCACTGGTAACCTCTCAAACGAAACACAAACACTTGCGCTCTGAACTTGTTTAGCCTACTAAAACTTCCAACGTACACAGCCTCTCCTGCTCAATCTGCCCAAAATTCAACTCCGAAGTTGTGAACGTCCAGCGATTGCTCCTACACTAAAGGTGCCAGCCCTGAAAGCTCTTGCTGGTCCTCATCTCCCACTGGTAACCTCTCAAACGAACCACAAACACTTGGGCTCTGAACTTGTTTAGCCTACTAAAACTTCCAACGTACACAGCCTCTCCTGCTCAATCTGGCCAAAATTCAACACCGAAATTGCGAACGTCCAGCGATTGCTCCTACATTAAAGGTGCCAGCCCTGAAAGCTCTTGCTGGTCCTCATCTCCCACTGGTAACCTCTCAAACGAACCGCAAACACTTGGGCTCTGAATTTGTTTAGCCTACTGAAACTTCCAACGTACACAGCCTCTCCTGCTCAATCTGGCCTGAACTCAACACCGAAATTGCGAACGTCCAGCGATTGCTCCTACACTAAAGGTGCCAGCCCTGAAAGCTCTTGCTGCTCCTCATCTCCCACTGGTAACCTCTCAAACGAACCTCAAACACTTGGGCTCTGAATTTGTTTAGCCTACTGAAACTTCCAACGTACACAGCCTCTCCTGCTCAATCTGGCCAGAGCTCAACACCGAAAATGCGAACATCCAACGATTGCTCCTACACTAAAGGTGCCAGCCCTGAAAGCTCTTGCTGGTCCTCATCTCCCACTGGTAACCTCTCAAACGAAACACAAACACTTGCGCTCTGAACTTGTTTAGCCTACTAAAACTTCCAACGTACACAGCCTCTCCTGCTCAATCTGCCCAAAATTCAACTCCGAAGTTGTGAACGTCCAGCGATTGCTCCTACACTAAAGGTGCCAGCCCTGAAAGCTCTTGCTGGTCCTCATCTCCCACTGGTAACCTCTCAAACGAACCACAAACACTTGGGCTCTGAACTTGTTTAGCCTACTAAAACTTCCAACGTACACAGCCTCTCCTGCTCAATCTGGCCAAAATTCAACACCGAAATTGCGAACGTCCAGCGATTGCTCCTACATTAAAGGTGCCAGCCCTGAAAGCTCTTGCTGGTCCTCATCTCCCACTGGTAACCTCTCAAACGAACCGCAAACACTTGGGCTCTGAATTTGTTTAGCCTACTGAAACTTCCAACGTACACAGCCTCTCCTGCTCAATCTGGCCAGAAACTCAACACCGAAATTGCGAACGTCCAGCGATTGCTCCTATCACTAAAGGTGCCAGCCCTGAAAGCTCTTGCTGGTCCTCATCTCCCACTGGTAACCTCTCAAACAAACCACAAACACTTGGGCTCTGAACTTGTTTAGGCTACTAAAACTTCCAACGTACACAGCCTCTCCTGCTCAATCTGGCCAGAGCTCAACACCTAAATTGTGAACGTCCAGCGATTGCTCCTACACTAAAGGTGCCAGCCCTGAAAGCTCTTGCTGGTCCTCATCTCCCACTGGTAACCTCTCAAACGAACCACAAACACTTGGGCTCTGAACTTGTTTAGCCTACTAAAACTTCCAACGTACACAGCCTCTCCTGCTCAATCTGGCCAAAATTCAACACCGAAATTGCGAACGTCCGGCGATTGCTCCTACACTAAAGGTGCCAGCCCTGAAAGCTCTTGCTGGTCCTCATCTCCCACTGGTAACCTCTCAAACGAACCACAAACACTTGGGCTCTGAACTTGTTTAGCCTACTAAAACTTCCAACGTACACAGCCTCTCCTGCTCAATCTGGCCAGAGCTCAACACCGAAATTGCGAACGTCCAGCGATTGCTCCTACACTAAAGGTGCCAGCCCTGAAAGCTCTTGCTGCTCCTCATCTCCCACTGGTAACCTCTCAAACGAACCACAAACACTTGGCCTCTGAACTTGTTTAGCCTACTAAAACTTCCAACGTACACAGCCTCTCCTGCTCAATCTGGCCAGAGCTCAACACCGAAATTGCGAACGTCCAGCGATTGCTCCTACACTAAAGGTGCCAGCCCTGAAAGCTCTTGCTGGTCCTCATCTCCCACTGGTAACCTCTCAAACGAACCACAAACACTTGGCCTCTGAACTTGTTTAGCCTACTAAAACTTCCAACGTACACAGCCTCTCCTGCTCAATCTGGCCAGAGCTCAACACCGAAATTGCGAACGTCCAGCGATTGCTCCTACACTAAAGGTGCCAGCCCTGAAAGCTCTTGCTGGTCCTCATCTGCCACTGGTAACCTCTCAAACGAACCACAAACACTTGGCCTCTGAACTTGTTTAGCCTACTAAAACTTCCAACGTATACAGCCTCTCCTGCTCAATCTGCCCAAAATTCAACTCCGAAATTGTAAACGTCCAGCGATTGCTCCTACACTAAAGGTGCCAGCCCTGAAAGCTCTTGCTGGTCCTCATCTCCCACTGGTAACCTCTCAAACGAACCACAAACACTTGGGCTCTGAACTTGTTTAGCCTACTAAAACTTCCAACGTTCACTGCCTCTCCTGCTCAATCTGGCCAGAGCTCAACACCGAAATTGCGAACGTCCAGCGATTGCTCCTACACTAAAGGTGCCAGCCCTGAAAGCTCTTGCTGGTCCTCATCTCCCACTGGTAACCTCTCAAACGAACCGCAAACACTTGGGCTCTGAATTTGTTTAGCCTACTGAAACTTCCAACGTACACAGCCTCTCCTGCTCAATCTGGCCAGAGCTCAACACCGAAAATGCGAACGTCCAACGATTGCTCCTACACTAAAGGTGCCAGCCCTGAAAGCTCTTGCTGGTCCTCATCTCCCACTGGTAACCTCTCAAACGAACCGCAAACACTTGGGCTCTGAATTTGTTTAGCCTACTGAAACTTCCAACGTACACAGCCTCTCCTGCTCAATCTGGCCAGAACTCAACACCGAAATTGCGAACGTCCAGCGATTGCTCCTATCACTAAAGGTGCCAGCCCTGAAAGCTCTTGCTGGTCCTCATCTCCCACTGGTAACCTCTCAAACAAACCACAAACACTTGGGCTCTGAACTTGTTTAGGCTACTAAAACTTCCAACGTACACAGCCTCTCCTGCTCAATCTGGCCAGAGCTCAACACCTAAATTGTGAACGTCCAGCGATTGCTCCTACACTAAAGGTGCCAGCCCTGAAAGCTCTTGCTGGTCCTCATCTCCCACTGGTAACCTCTCAAACGAACCACAAACACTTGGGCTCTGAACTTGTTTAGCCTACTAAAACTTCCAACGTACACAGCCTCTCCTGCTCAATCTGGCCAGAGCTCAACACCGAAATTGCGAACGTCCAGCGATTGCTCCTACACTAAAGGTGCCAGCCCTGAAGGCTCTTGCTGGTCCTCATCTCCCACTGGTAACCTCTCAAAAGAACCACAAACACTTGGGCTCTGAACTTGTTTAGCCTACTAAAACTTCCAACGTACACAGCCTCTCCTGCTCAATCTGGCCAAAATTCAACACCGAAATTGCGAACGTCCGGCGATTGCTCCTACACTAAAGGTGCCAGCCCTGAAAGCTCTTGCTGGTCCTCATCTCCCACTGGTAACCTCTCAAACGAACCACAAACACTTGGGCTCTGAACTTGTTTAGTCTACTAAAACTTCCAACGTACACAGCCTCTCCTGCTCAATCTGGCCAGAGCTCAACACCGAAATTGCGAACGTCCGGCGATTGCTCCTACACTAAAGGTGCCAGCCCTGAAAGCTCTTGCTGCTCCTCATCTCCCACTGGTAACCTCTCAAACGAACCACAAACACTTGGCCTCTGAACTTGTTTAGCCTACTAAAACTTCCAACGTACACAGCCTCTCCTGCTCAATCTGGCCAGAGCTCAACACCGAAATTGCGAACGTCCGGCGATTGCTCCTACACTAAAGGTGCCAGCCCTGAAAGCTCTTGCTGGTCCTCATCTCCCACTGGTAACCTCTCAAACGAACCACAAACACTTGGCCTCTGAACTTGTTTAGCCTACTAAAACTTCCAACGTACACAGCCTCTCCTGCTCAATCTGGCCAGAGCTCAACACCGAAATTGCGAACGTCCAGCGATTGCTCCTACACTAAAGGTGCCAGCCCTGAAAGCTCTTGCTGCTCCTCATCTCCCACTGGTAACCTCTCAAACGAACCACAAACACTTGGCCTCTGAACTTGTTTAGCCTACTAAAACTTCCAACGTACACAGCCTCTCCTGCTCAATCTGCCCAAAATTCAACACCTAAATTGTGAACGTCCAGCGATTGCTCCTACACTAAAGGTGCCAGCCCTGAAAGCTCTTGCTGGTCCTCATCTCCCACTGGTAACCTCTCAAACGAACCACAAACACTTGGGCTCTGAACTTGTTTAGCCTACTAAAACTTCCAACGTACACAGCCTCTCCTGCTCAATCTGGCCAGAGCTCAACACCGAAATTGCGAACATCCAGCGATTGCTCCTACATTAAAGGTGCCAGCCCTGAAAGCTCTTGCTGGTCCTCATCTCCCACTGGTAACCTCTCAAACGAACCGCAAACACTTGGGCTCTGAATTTGTTTAGCCTACTGAAACTTCCAACGTACACAGCCTCTCCTGCTCAATCTGGCCAGAACTCAACACCGAAATTGCGAACGTCCAGCGATTGCTCCTATCACTAAAGGTGCCAGCCCTGAAAGCTCTTGCTGGTCCTCATCTCCCACTGGTAACCTCTCAAACAAACCACAAACACTTGGGCTCTGAACTTGTTTAGGCTACTAAAACTTCCAACGTACACAGCCTCTCCTGCTCAATCTGGCCAGAGCTCAACACCGAAATTGTGAACGTCCAGCGATTGCTCCTACACTAAAGGTGCCAGCCCTGAAAGCTCTTGCTGGTCCTCATCTCCCACTGGTAACCTCTCAAACGAACCACAAACACTTGGGCTCTGAACTTGTTTAGCCTACGAAAACTTCCAACGTACACAGCCTCTCCTGCTCAATCTGGCCAGAGCTCAACACCGAAATTGCGAACGTCCAGCGATTGCTCCTACACTAAAGGCGCCAGCCCTGAAGGCTCTTGCTGGTCCTCATCTCCCACTGGTAACCTCTCAAAAGAACCACAAACACTTGGGCTCTGAACTTGTTTAGCCTACTAAAACTTCCAACGTACACAGCCTCTCCTGCTCAATCTGGCCAAAATTCAACACCGAAATTGCGAACGTCCGGCGATTGCTCCTACACTAAAGGTGCCAGCCCTGAAAGCTCTTGCTGCTCCTCATCTCCCACTGGTAACCTCTCAAACGAAGCACAAACACTTGGGCTCTGAACTTGTTTAGCCTACTAAAACTTCCAACGTACACAGCCTCTCCTGCTCAATCTGGCCAGAGCTCAACACCGAAATTGCGAACGTCCAGCGATTGCTCCTACACTAAAGGTGCCAGCCCTGAAAGCTCTTGCTGGTCCTCATCTCCCACTGGTAACCTCTCAAACGAAACACAAACACTTGGGCTCTGAACTTGTTTAGGCTACGAAAACTTCCAACGTACACAGCCTCTCCTGCTCAATCTGGCCAGAGCTCAACACCGAAATTGCGAACGTCCAGCGATTGCTCCTACACTAAAGGTGCCAGCCCTGAAAGCTCTTGCTGGTCCTCATCTCCCACTGGTAACCTCTCAAACGAACCGCAAACACTTGGGCTCTGAATTTGTTTAGCCTACTGAAACTTCCAACGTACACAGCCTCTCCTGCTCAATCTGGCCAGAGCTCAACACCGAAAATGCGAACGTCCAACGATTGCTCCTACACTAAAGGTGCCAGCCCTGAAAGCTCTTGCTGGTCCTCATCTCCCACTGGTAACCTCTCAAACGAACCGCAAACACTTGGGCTCTGAATTTGTTTAGCCTACTGAAACTTCCAACGTACACAGCCTCTCCTGCTCAATCTGGCCAGAACTCAACACCGAAATTGCGAACGTCCAGCGATTGCTCCTATCACTAAAGGTGCCAGCCCTGAAAGCTCTTGCTGGTCCTCATCTCCCACTGGTAACCTCTCAAACAAACCACAAACACTTGGGCTCTGAACTTGTTTAGGCTACTAAAACTTCCAACGTACACAGCCTCTCCTGCTCAATCTGGCCAGAGCTCAACACCTAAATTGTGAACGTCCAGCGATTGCTCCTACACTAAAGGTGCCAGCCCTGAAAGCTCTTGCTGGTCCTCATCTCCCACTGGTAACCTCTCAAACGAACCACAAACACTTGGGCTCTGAACTTGTTTAGCCTACTAAAACTTCCAACGTACACAGCCTCTCCTGCTCAATCTGGCCAGAGCTCAACACCGAAATTGCGAACGTCCAGCGATTGCTCCTACACTAAAGGTGCCAGCCCTGAAGGCTCTTGCTGGTCCTCATCTCCCACTGGTAACCTCTCAAAAGAACCACAAACACTTGGGCTCTGAACTTGTTTAGCCTACTAAAACTTCCAACGTACACAGCCTCTCCTGCTCAATCTGGCCAAAATTCAACACCGAAATTGCGAACGTCCGGCGATTGCTCCTACACTAAAGGTGCCAGCCCTGAAAGCTCTTGCTGGTCCTCATCTCCCACTGGTAACCTCTCAAACGAACCACAAACACTTGGGCTCTGAACTTGTTTAGTCTACTAAAACTTCCAACGTACACAGCCTCTCCTGCTCAATCTGGCCAGAGCTCAACACCGAAATTGCGAACGTCCGGCGATTGCTCCTACACTAAAGGTGCCAGCCCTGAAAGCTCTTGCTGCTCCTCATCTCCCACTGGTAACCTCTCAAACGAACCACATCAAACACTTGGCCTCTGAACTTGTTTAGCCTACTAAAACTTCCAACGTACACAGCCTCTCCTGCTCAATCTGGCCAGAGCTCAACACCGAAATTGCGAACGTCCGGCGATTGCTCCTACACTAAAGGTGCCAGCCCTGAAAGCTCTTGCTGGTCCTCATCTCCCACTGGTAACCTCTCAAAACGAACCACAAACACTTGGCCTCTGAACTTGTTTAGCCTACTAAAACTTCCAACGTACACAGCCTCTCCTGCTCAATCTGGCCAGAGCTCAACACCGAAATTGCGAACGTCCAGCGATTGCTCCTACACTAAAGGTGCCAGCCCTGAAAGCTCTTGCTGGTCCTCATCTCCCACTGGTAACCTCTCAAACGAACCACAAACACTTGGGCTCTGAACTTGTTTAGCCTACTAAAACTTCCAACGTACACAGCCTCTCCTGCTCAATCTGCCCAAAATTCAACACCTAAATTGTGAACGTCCAGCGATTGCTCCTACACTAAAGGTGCCAGCCCTGAAAGCTCTTGCTGGTCCTCATCTCCCACTGGTAACCTCTCAAACGAACCACAAACACTTGGGCTCTGAACTTGTTTAGCCTACTAAAACTTCCAACGTCACAGCCTTCCTGCTCAATCTGGCCAGAGCTCAACACCGAAATTGCGAACATCAGCGATTGCTCCTACATTAAAGGTGCCAGCCTGAAAGCTCTTGCTGGTCCTCATCTCCCACTGGTAACCTCTCAAACGAACCGCAAACACTTGGGCTCTGAATTTGTTTAGCCTACTGAAACTTCCAACGTACACAGCCTCTCCTGCTCAATCTGGCCAGAACTCAACACCGAAATTGCGAACGTCCAGCGATTGCTCCTATCACTAAAGGTGCCAGCCCTGAAAGCTCTTGCTGGTCCTCATCTCCCACTGGTAACCTCTCAAACAAACCACAAACACTTGGGCTCTGAACTTGTTTAGGCTACTAAAACTTCCAACGTACACAGCCTCTCCTGCTCAATCTGGCCAGAGCTCAACACCGAAATTGTGAACGTCCAGCGATTGCTCCTACACTAAAGGTGCCAAGCCCTGAAAGCTCTTGCTGGTCCTCATCTCCCACTGGTAACCTCTCAAACGAACCACAAACACTTGGGCTCTGAACTTGTTTAGCCTACGAAAAACTTCCAACGTACACAGCCTCTCCTGCTCAATCTGGCCAGAGCTCAACACCGAAATTGCGAACGTCCAGCGATTGCTCCTACACTAAAGGTGCCAGCCCTGAAGGCTCTTGCTGGTCCTCATCTCCCACTGGTAACCTCTCAAAAGAACCACAAACACTTGGGCTCTGAACTTGTTTAGCCTACTAAAACTTCCAACGTACACAGCCTCTCCTGCTCAATCTGGCCAAAATTCAACACCGAAATTGCGAACGTCCGGCGATTGCTCCTACACTAAAGGTGCCAGCCCTGAAAGCTCTTGCTGCTCCTCATCTCCCACTGGTAACCTCTCAAACGAAGCACAAACACTTGGGCTCTGAACTTGTTTAGCCTACTAAAACTTCCAACGTACACAGCCTCTCCTGCTCAATCTGGCCAGAGCTCAACACCGAAATTGCGAACGTCCAGCGATTGCTCCTACACTAAAGGTGCCAGCCCTGAAAGCTCTTGCTGGTCCTCATCTCCCACTGGTAACCTCTCAAACGAAACACAAACACTTGGCTCTGAACTTGTTTAGGCTACGAAAACTTCAACGTACACAGCCTCTCCTGCTCAATCTGGCCAGAGCTCAACACCAAAAGTGCGAACGTCCAGCGATTGCTCCTACACTAAAGGTGCCAGCCCTGAAAGCTCTTGCTGGTCCTCATCTCCCACTGGTAACCTCTCAAACGAACCACAAAACACTTGGCCTCTGAACTTGTTTAGGCTACTAAAACTTCCAACGTACACAGCCTCTCCTGCTCAATCTGCCCAAAATTCAACTCCGAAATTGTAAACGTCCAGCGATGCTCCTACACTAAAGGTGCCAGCCCTGAAAGCTCTTGCTGGTCCTCATCTCCCACTGGTAACCTCTCAAATGAACACAAAACACTTGGGCTCTGAACTTGTTTAGCCTACTAAAACTTCCAACGTACACAGCCTCTCCTGCTCAATCTGGCCAGAGCTCAACACCGAAATTGCGAACGTCCAGCGATTGCTCCTACATTAAAGGTGCCAGCCCTGAAAGCTCTTGCTGGTCCTCATCTCCCACTGGTAACCTCTCAAACGAACCACAAACACTTGGCCTCTGAACTTGTTTAGCCTACTAAAACTTCCAACGTACACTGCCTCGCCTGCTCAATCTGGCCAGAGCTCAACACCAAAATTGCGAACGTCCAGCGATTGCTCTACACTAAAGGTGCCAGCCCTGAAAGCTCTTGCTGCTCCTCATCTCCCACTGGTAACCTCTCAAACGAACCTCAAACACTTGGGCTCTGAATTTGTTTAGCCTACTGAAACTTCCAACGTACACAGCCTCTCCTGCTCAATCTGGCCAGAGCTCAACACCGAAAATGCGAACGTCCAACGATTGCTCTACACTAAAGGTGCCAGCCCTGAAAGCTCTTGCTGGTCCTCATCTCCCACTGGTAACCTCTCAACGAACCACAAACACTTGGGCTCTGAACTTGTTTAGCCTACTAAAACTTCCAACGTACACAGCCTCTCCTGCTCAATCTGCCCAAAATTCAACTCCGAAATTGTGAACGTCCAGCGATTGCTCCTACACTAAAGGTGCCAGCCCTGAAAGCTCTTGCTGGTCCTCATCTCCCACTGGTAACCTCTCCAAACGAACCACAAACACTTGGCCTCTGAACTTGTTTAGCCTACTAAAACTTCCAACGTACACAGCCTCTCCTGCTCAATCTGGCCAGAGCTCAACACCGAAATTGTAAACGTCCAGCGATTGCTCCTACACTAAAGGTGCCAGCCCTGAAAGCTCTTGCTGGTCCTCATCTCCCACTGGTAACCTCTCAAACGAACCACAAACACTTGGGCTCTGAACTTGTTTAGCCTACTAAAACTTCCAACGTACACAGCCTCTCCTGCTCAATCTGGCCAGAGCTCAACACCGAAATTGCGAACGTCCAGCGATTGCTCCTACACTAAAGGTGCCAGCCCTGAAAGCTCTTGCTGCTCCTCATCTCCCACTGGTAACCTCTCAAACGAACCACAAACACTTGGCCTCTGAACTTGTTTAGCCTACTAAAACTTCCAACGTACACAGCCTCTCCTGCTCAATCTGGCCAGAGCTCAACACCGAAATTGCGAACGTCCAGCGATTGCTCCTACACTAAGGTGCCAGCCCTGAAAGCTCTTGCTGGTCCTCATCTCCCACTGGTAACCTCTCAAACGAACCACAAACACTTGGGCTCTGAACTTGTTTAGCCTACTAAAACTTCCAACGTACACAGCCTCTCCTGCTCAATCTGGCCAGAGCTCAACACCGAAATTGCGAACGTCCAGCGATTGCTCCTACACTAAAGGTGCCAGCCCTGAAAGCTCTTGCTGGTCCTCATCTCCCACTGGTAACCTCTCAAACGAACCACAAACACTTGGCCTCTGAACTTGTTTAGCCTACTAAAACTTCCAACGTACACAGCCTCTCCTGCTCAATCTGCCCAAAATTCAACTCCGAAATTGTAAACGTCCAGCGATTGCTCCTACACTAAAGGTGCCAGCCCTGAAAGCTCTTGCTGGTCCTCATCTCCCACTGGTAACCTCTCAAACGAACCACAAACACTTGGCCTCTGAACTTGTTTAGCCTACTAAAACTTCCAACGTACACAGCCTCTCCTGCTCAATCTGGCCAGAGCTCAACACCGAAATTGCGAACGTCCAGCGATTGCTCCTACACTAAAGGTGCCAGCCCTGAAAGCTCTTGCTGGTCCTCATCTCCACTGGTAACCTCTCAAACGAACCTCAAACACTTGGGCTCTGAATTTGTTTAGCCTACTGAAACTTCCAACGTACACAGCCTCTCCTGCTCAATCTGCCCAAAATTCAACTCCGAAATTGTGAACGTCCAGCGATTGCTCCTACACTAAAGGTGCCAGCCCTGAAAGCTCTTGCTGGTCCTCATCTCCCACTGGTAACCTCTCAAACGAACCACAAACACTTGGGCTCTGAACTTGTTTAGCCTACTAAAACTTCCAACGTACACAGCCTCTCCTGCTCAATCTGGCCAAAATTCAACACCGAAATTGCGAACGTCCAGCGATTGCTCCTACATTAAAGGTGCCAGCCCTGAAAGCTCTTGCTGGTCCTCATCTCCCACTGGTAAACCTCTCAAACGAACCGCAAACACTTGGGCTCTGAATTTGTTTAGCCTACTGAAACTTCCAACGTACACAGCCTCTCCTGCTCAATCTGGCCAGAGCTCAACACCGAAATTGCGAACGTCCAGCGATTGCTCCTATCACTAAAGGTGCCAGCCCTGAAAGCTCTTGCTGGTCCTCATCTCCCACTGGTAACCTCTCAAACAAACCACAAACACTTGGGCTCTGAACTTGTTTAGCCTAATAAAACTTCCAACGTACACAGCCTCTCCTGCTCAATCTGGCCAGAGCTCAACACCGAAATTGCGAACGTCCAGCGATTGCTCCTACACTAAAGGTGCCAGCCCTGAAAGCTCTTGCTGGTCCTCATCTCCCACTGGTAACCTCTCAAACGAACCACAAACACTTGGGCTCTGAACTTGTTTAGCAACTACGAAAAAACTTCCAACGTACACAGCCTCTCCTGCTCAATCTGGCCAGAGCTCAACACCGAAATTGCGAACGTCAGCGATTGCTCCTACACTAAAGGTGCCAGCCCTGAAGGCTCTTGCTGGTCCTCATCTCCCACTGGTAACCTCTCAAAAGAACCACAAACACTTGGGCTCTGAACTTGTTTAGCCTACTAAAACTTCCAACGTACACAGCCTCTCCTGCTCAATCTGGCCAAAATTCAACACCGAAATTGCGAACGTCGGCGATTGCTCCTACACTAAAGGTGCCAGCCCTGAAAGCTCTTGCTGGTCCTCATCTCCCACTGGTAACCTCTCAAACGAACCACAAACACTTGGGCTCTGAACTTGTTTAGCCTACTAAAACTTCCAACGTACACAGCCTCTCCTGCTCAATCTGGCCAGAGCTCAACACCGAAATTGCGAACCGTCCCAGCGATTGCTCCTACACTAAAGGTGCCAGCCCTGAAAGCTCTTGCTGGTCCTCATCTCCCACTGGTAACCTCTCAAACGAACCACAAACACTTGCCTCTGAACTTGTTTAGCCTACTAAAACTTCCAACGTACACAGCCTCTCCTGCTCAATCTGCCCAAAATTCAACTCCGAAATTGTAAAACGTCCAGCGATTGCTCCTACACTAAAGGTGCCAGCCCTGAAAGCTCTTGCTGCTCCTCATCTCCCACTGGTAACCTCTCAAACAAACCACAAACACTTGGGCTCTGAACTTGTTTAGGCTACTAAAACTTCCAACGTACACAGCCTCTCCTGCTCAATCTGGCCAGAGCTCAACACCTAAATTGTGAACGTCCAGCGATTGCTCCTACACTAAAGGTGCCAGCCCTGAAAGCTCTTGCTGGTCCTCATCTCCCACTGGTAACCTCTCAAACGAACCACAAACACTTGGGCTCTGAACTTGTTTAGCCTACTAAAACTTCCAACGTACACAGCCTCTCCTGCTCAATCTGGCCAGAGCTCAACAACCGAAATTGCGAACGTCCAGCGATTGCTCCTACACTAAAGGTGCCAGCCCTGAAGGCTCTTGCTGGTCCTCATCTCCCACTGGTAACCTCTCAAACGAACCACAAACACTTGGCCTCTGAACTTGTTTAGCCTACTAAACTTCCAACGTACACAGCCTCTCCTGCTCAATCTGCCCAAAATTCAACTCCGAAATTGTGAACGTCCAGCGATTGCTCCTACACTAAAGGTGCCAGCCCTGAAAGCTCTTGCTGGTCCTCATCTCCCACTGGTAACCTCTCAAACGAACCACAAACACTTGGGCTCTGAACTTGTTTAGCCTACTAAAACTTCCAACGTACACAGCCTCTCCTGCTCAATCTGGCCAAAATTCAACACCGAAATTGCGAACGTCCAGCGATTGCTCCTACATTAAAGGTGCCAGCCCTGAAAGCTCTTGCTGGTCCTCATCTCCCACTGGTAACCTCTCAAACGAACCACAAACACTTGGGCTCTGAATTTGTTTAGCCTACTGAAACTTCCAACGTACACAGCCTCTCCTGCTCAATCTGGCCAGAACTCAACACCGAAATTGCGAACGTCCAGCGATTGCTCCTATCACTAAAGGTGCCAGCCCTGAAAGCTCTTGCTGGTCCTCATTCTCCCACTGGTAACCTCTCAAACAAACCACAAACACTTGGGCTCTGAACTTGTTTAGCCTACTAAAACTTCCAACGTACACAGCCTCTCCTGCTCAATCTGGCCAGAGCTCAACACCTAAATTGGGAACGTCCAGCGATTGCTCCTACACTAAAGGTGCCAGCCCTGAAAGCTCTTGCTGGTCCTCATCTCCCACTGGTAACCTCTCAAATGAACCACAAACACTTGGCCTCTGAACTTGTTTAGCCTACTAAAACTTCCAACGTACACTGCCTCGCCTGCTCAATCTGGCCAGAGCTCAACACCGAAATTGCGAACGTCCAGCGATTGCTCCTACACTAAAGGTGCCAGCCCTGAAAGCTCTTGCTGGTCCTCATCTCCCACTGGTAACCTCTCAAATGAACCACAAACACTTGGGCTCTGAACTTGTTTAGCCTACTAAAACTTCCAACGTACACGGCCTCTCCTGCTCAATCTGGCCAAAATTCAACACCGAAATTGTGAACGTCCAGCGATTGCTCCTACACTAAAGGTGCCAGCCTGAAAGCTCTTGCTGGTCCTCATCTCCCACTGGTAACCTCTCAAACGAACCACAAACACTTGGGCTCTGAACTTGTTTAGCCTACTAAAACTTCCAACGTACACAGCCTCTCCTGCTCAATCTGGCCAGAGCTCAACACCGAAATTGCGAACGTCCAGCGATTGCTCCTACACTAAAGGTGCCAGCCCTGAAAGCTCTTGCTGGTCCTCATCTCCCACTGGTAACCTCTCAAACGAACCACAAACACTTGGGCTCTGAACTTGTTTAGCCTACTAAAACTTCCAACGTACACAGCCTCTCCTGCTCAATCTGGCCAGAGCTCAACACCGAAATTGCGAACGTCCAGCGATTGCTCCTACACTAAAGGTGCCAGCCCTGAAAGCTCTTGCTGGTCCTCATCTCCCACTGGTAACCTCTCAAACGAACCACAAACACTTGGGCTCTGAACTTGTTTAGCCTACTAAAACTTCCAACGTACACTGCCTCTCCTGCTCAATCTGGCCAAAATTCAACTCCGAAATTGTGAACGTCCAGCGATTGCTCCTACACTAAAGGTGCCAGCCCTGAAAGCTCTTGCTGGTCCTCATCTCCCACTGGTAACCTCTCAAACGAACCACAAACACTTGGGCTCTGAACTTGTTTAGCCTACTAAAACTTCCAACGTACACAGCCTCTCCTGCCTCAATCTGGCCAAAATTGAACACCGAAATTGCGAACGTCCAGCGATTGCTCCTACATTAAAGGTGCCAGCCCTGAAAGCTCTTGCTGGTCCTCATCTCCCACTGGTAACCTCTCAAACGAAACCGCAAACACTTGGGCTCTGAATTTGTTTAGCCTACTGAAACTTCCAACGTACACAGCCTCTCCTGCTCAATCTGGCCAGAACTCAACACCGAAATTGCGAACGTCCAGCGATTGCTCCTATCACTAAAGGTGCCAGCCCTGAAAGCTCTTGCTGGTCCTCATCTCCCACTGGTAACCTCTCAAACAAACCACAAACACTTGGGCTCTGACTTGTTTAGGCTACTAAAACTTCCAACGTACACAGCCTCTCCTGCTCAATCTGGCCAGAGCTCAACACCTAAATTGTGAACGTCCAGCGATTGCTCCTACACTAAAGGTGCCAGCCCTGAAAGCTCTTGCTGGTCCTCATCTCCCACTGGTAACCCTCTCAAACGAACCACAAACACTTGGCCTCTGAACTTGTTTAGCCTACTAAAACTTCCAACGTACACAGCCTCTCCTGCTCAATCTGGCCAGAGCTCAACACCGAAATGCGAACGTCCAGCGATTGCTCCTACACTAAAGGTGCCAGCCCTGAAGGCTCTTGCTGGTCCTCATCTCCCACTGGTAACCTCTCAAAAGAACCACAAACACTTGGGCTCTGAACTTGTTTAGGCTACTAAAACTTCCAACGTACACAGCCTCTCCTGCTCTATGTGGCCAAAATTCAACACCGAAATTGCGAACGTCCAGCGATTGCTCCTACACTAAAGGTGCCAGCCCTGAAAGCTCTTGCTGCTCCTCATCTCCCACTGGTAACCTCTCAAACGAACCACAAACACTTGGGCTCTGAACTTGTTTAGCCTACTAAAACTTCCAACGTACACTGCCTCGCCTGCTCAATCTGGCCAGAGCTCAACACCGAAATTGCGAACGTCCAGCGATTGCTCCTACACTAAGGTGCCAGCCCTGAAAGCTCTTGCTGGTCCTCATCTCCCACTGGTAACCTCTCAAATGAACCACAAACACTTGGGCTCTGAACTTGTTTAGCCTACTAAAACTTCCAACGTACACGGCCTCTCCTGCTCAATCTGGCCAAAATTCAACACCGAAATTGCGAACGTCCAGCGATTGCTCCTACACTAAAGGTGCCAGCCCTGAAAGCTCTTGCTGGTCCTCATCTCCCACTGGTAACCTCTCAAACGAACCACAAACACTTGGGCTCTGAATTTGTTTAGCCTACTGAAACTTCCAACGTACACAGCCTCTCCTGCTCAATCTGGCCAGAACTCAACACCGAAATTGCGAACGTCCAGCGATTGCTCCTATCACTAAAGGTGCCAGCCCTGAAAGCTCTTGCTGGTCCTCATCTCCCACTGGTAACCTCTCAAACAAACCACAAACACTTGGCTCTGAACTTGTTTAGCCTACTAAAACTTCCAACGTACACAGCCTCTCCTGCTCAATCTGGCCAGAGCTCAACACCTAAATTGGGAACGTCCAGCGATTGCTCCTACACTAAAGGTGCCAGCCCTGAAAGCTCTTGCTGGTCCTCATCTCCCACTGGTAACCTCTCAAATGAACCACAAACACTTGGCCTCTGAACTTGTTTAGCCTACTAAAACTTCCAACGTACACTGCCTCGCCTGCTCAATCTGGCCAGAGCTCAACACCGAAATTGCGAACGTCCAGCGATTGCTCCTACACTAAAGGTGCCAGCCCTGAAAGCTCTTGCTGGTCCTCATCTCCCACTGGTAACCTCTCAAAATGAACCACAAACACTTGGGCTCTGAACTTGTTTAGCCTACTAAAACTTCCAACGTACACGGCCTCTCCTGCTCAATCTGGCCAAAATTCAACACCGAAATTGTGAACGTCCAGCGATTGCTCCTACACTAAAGGTGCCAGCCCTGAAAGCTCTTGCTGGTCCTCATCTCCCACTGGTAACCTCTCAAACGAACCACAAACACTTGGGCTCTGAACTTGTTTAGCCTACTAAAACTTCCAACGTACACAGCCTCTCCTGCTCAATCTGGCCAGAGCTCAACACCGAAATTGCGAACGTCCAGCGATTGCTCCTACACTAAAGGTGCCAGCCCTGAAAGCTCTTGCTGGTCCTCATCTCCCACTGGTAACCTCTCAAACGAACCACAAACACTTGGGCTCTGAACTTGTTAGCCTACTAAAACTTCCAACGTACACAGGCCTCTCCTGCTCAATCTGGCCAGAGCTCAACACCGAAATTGCGAACGTCCAGCGATTGCTCCTACACTAAAGGTGCCAGCCCTGAAAGCTCTTGCTGGTCCTCATCTCCCACTGGTAACCTCTCAAACGAACCACAAACACTTGGGCTCTGAACTTGTTTAGCCTACTAAAACTTCCAACGTACACTGCCTCTCCTGCTCAATCTGGCCAAAATTCAACTCCGAAATTGTGAACGTCCAGCGATTGCTCCTACACTAAAGGTGCCAGCCCTGAAAGCTCTTGCTGGTCCTCATCTCCCACTGGTAACCTCTCAAACGAACCACAAACACTTGGGCTCTGAACTTGTTTAGCCTACTAAAACTTCCAACGTACACAGCCTCTCCTGCTCAATCTGGCCAAAATTGAACACCGAAATTGCGAACGTCCAGCGATTGCTCCTACATTAAAGGTGCCAGCCCTGAAAGCTCTGCTGGTCCTCATCTCCCACTGGTAACCTCTCAAACGAACCGCAAACACTTGGGCTCTGAATTTGTTTAGCCTACTGAAACTTCCAACGTACACAGCCTCTCCTGCTCAATCTGGCCAGACTCAACACCGAAATTGCGAACGTCCAGCGATTGCTCCTATCACTAAAGGTGCCAGCCCTGAAAGCTCTTGCTGGTCCTCATCTCCCACTGGTAACCTCTCAAACAAACCACAAACACTTGGGCTCTGAACTTGTTTAGGCTACTAAAACTTCCAACGTACACAGCCTCTCCTGCTCAATCTGGCCAGAGCTCAACACCTAAATTGTGAACGTCCAGCGATTGCTCCTACACTAAAGGTGCCAGCCCTGAAAGCTCTTGCTGGTCCTCATCTCCCACTGGTAACCTCTCAAACGAACCACAAACACTTGGCCTCTGAACTTGTTTAGCCTACTAAAACTTCCAACGTACACAGCCTCTCCTGCTCAATCTGGCCAGAGCTCAACACCGAAATTGCGAACGTCCAGCGATTGCTCCTACACTAAAGGTGCCAGCCCTGAAGGCTCTTGCTGTCCTCATCTCCCACTGGTAACCTCTCAAAAGAACCACAAACACTTGGGCTCTGAACTTGTTTAGGCTACTAAAACTTCCAACGTACACAGCCTCTCCTGCTCTATGTGGCCAAAATTCAACACCGAAATTGCGAACGTCCAGCGATTGCTCCTACACTAAAAGGTGCCAGCCCTGAAAGCTCTTGCTGCTCCTCATCTCCCACTGGTAACCTCTCAAACGAACCACAAACACTTGGGCTCTGAACTTGTTTAGCCTACTAAAACTTCCAACGTACACTGCCTCGCCTGCTCAATCTGGCCAGAGCTCAACACCGAAATTGCGAACGTCCAGCGATTGCTCCTACACTAAAGGTGCCAGCCCTGAAAGCTCTTGCTGGTCCTCATCTCCCACTGGTAACCTCTCAAATGAACCACAAACACTTGGGCTCTGAACTTGTTTAGCCTACTAAAACTTCCAACGTACACGGCCTCTCCTGCTCAATCTGGCCAAAATTCAACACCGAAATTGCGAACGTCCAGCGATTGCTCCTACACTAAAGGTGCCAGCCCTGAAAGCTCTTGCTGGTCCTCATCTCCCACTGGTAACCTCTCAAACGAACCACAAACACTTGGGCTCTGAACTTGTTTAGCCTACTAAAACTTCCAACGTACACAGCCTCTCCTGCTCAATCTGGCCAGAGCTCAACACCGAAATTGCGAACGTCCAGCGATTGCTCCTACACTAAAGGTGCCAGCCCTGAAAGCTCTTGCTGCTCCTCATCTCCCACTGGTAACCTCTCAAACGAACCACAAACACTTGGGCTCTGAACTTGTTTAGCCTACTAAAACTTCCAACGTACACAGCCTCTCCTGCTCAATCTGGCCAGAGCTCAACACCGAAATTGCGAACGTCCAGCGATTGCTCCTACACTAAAGGTGCCAGCCCTGAAAGCTCTTGCTGCTCCTCATCTCCCACTGGTAACCTCTCAAACGAACCACAAACACTTGGGCTCTGAGCTTGTTTAGCCTACTAAAACTTCCAACGTACACAGCCTCTCCTGCTCAATCTGCCCAAAATTCAACTCTGAAATTGTGAACGTCCAGCGATTGCTCCTACACTAAAGGTGCCAGCCCTGAAAAGCTCTTGCTGGTCCTCATCTCCCACTGGTAACCTCTCAAACGAACCACAAACACTTGGGCTCTGAACTTGTTTAGCCTACTAAAACTTCCAACGTACACAGCCTCTCCTGCTCAATCTGGCCAGAGCTCAACACCGAAAATGCGAACGTCCAACGATTGCTCCTACACTAAAGGGTGCCAGCCCTGAAAGCTCTTGCTGGTCCTCATCTCCCACTGGTAACCTCTCAAATGAACCACAAACACTTGGGCTCTGAACTTGTTTAGCCTACTAAAACTTCCAACGTACACGGCCTCTCCTGCTCAATCTGGCCAAAATTCAACACCGAAATTGCGAACGTCCAGCGATTGCTCCTACACTAAAGGTGCCAGCCCTGAAAGCTCTTGCTGGTCCTCATCTCCCACTGGTAACCTCTCAAACGAACCACAAACACTTGGGCTCTGAACTTGTTTAGCCTACTAAAACTTCCAACGTACACAGCCTCTCCTGCTCAATCTGGCCAGAGCTCAACACCGAAATTGCGAACGTCCAGCGATTGCTCCTACACTAAAGGTGCCAGCCCTGAAAGCTCTTGCTGGTCCTCATCTCCCACTGGTAACCTCTCAAAGGAACCACAAACACTTGGGCTCTGAACTTGTTTAGCCTACTAAAACTTCCAACGTACACAGCCTCTCCTGCTCAATCTGGCCAGAGCTCAACACCGAAATTGCGAACGTCCAGCGATTGCTCCTACACTAAAGGTGCCAGCCCTGAAAGCTCTTGCTGGTCCTCATCTCCCACTGGTAACCTCTCAAACGAACCACAAACACTTGGGCTCTGAACTTGTTTAGCCTACTAAAACTTCCAACGTACACATCCTCTCCTGCTCAATCTGCCCAAAATTCAACTCTGAAATTGTGAACGTCCAGCGATTGCTCCTACACTAAAGGTGCCAGCCCTGAAAGCTCTTGCTGGTCCTCATCTCCCACTGGTAACCTCTCAAACGAACCACAAACCCTTGGGCTCTGAACTTGTTTAGCCTACTAAAACTTCCAACGTACACGGCCTCTCCTGCTCAATCTGGCCAAAATTCAACACCGAAATTGCGAACGTCCAGCGATTGCTCCTACACTAAAGGTGCCAGCCCTGAAAGCTCTTGCTGGTCCTCATCTCCCACTGGTAACCTCTCAAACGAACCACAAACCCTTGGGCTCTGAACTTGTTTAGCCTACTAAAACTTCCAACGTACACAGCCTCTCCTGCTCAATCTGGCCAGAGCTCAACACCGAAATTGCGAACGTCCAGCGATTGCTCCTACACTAAAGGTGCCAGCCCTGAAAGCTCTTGCTGGTCCTCATCTCCCACTGGTAACCTCTCAAACGAACCACAAACACTTGGGCTCTGAACTTGTTTAGCCTACTAAAACTTCCAACGTACACAGCCTCTCCTGCTCAATCTGGCCAGAGCTCAACACCGAAATTGCGAACGTCCAGCGATTGCTCCTACACTAAAGGTGCCAGCCCTGAAAGCTCTTGCTGCTCCTCATCTCCCACTGGTAACCTCTCAAACGAACCACAAACACTTGGGCTCTGAACTTGTTTAGCCTACTAAAACTTCCAACGTACACAGCCTCTCCTGCTCCATCTGGCCAGAGCTCAACACCGAAATTGCGAACGTCCAGCGATTGCTCCTACACTAAAGGTGCCAGCCCTGAAAGCTCTTGCTGCTCCTCATCTCCCACTGGTAACCTCTCAAACGAACCACAAACACTTGGGCTCTGAACTTGTTTAGGCTACTAAAACTTCCAACGTACACAGCCTCTCCTGCTCAATCTGGCCAGAGCTCAACACCGAAAATGCGAACGTCCAGCGATTGCTCCTACACTAAAGGTGCCAGCCCTGAAAGCTCTTGCTGGTCCTCATCTCCCACTGGTAACCTCTCAAACGAAACACAAACACTTGGGCTCTGAACTTGTTTAGCCTACTAAAACTTCCAACGTACACGGCCTCTCCTGCTCAATCTGGCCAAAATTCAACACCGAAATTGCGAACGTCCAGCGATTGCTCCTACACTAAAGGTGCCAGCCCTGAAAGCTCTTGCTGGTCCTCATCTCCCACTGGTAACCTCTCAAACGAACCACAAACACTTGGGCTCTGAACTTGTTTAGCCTACTAAAACTTCCAACGTACACAGCCTCTCCTGCTCAATCTGGCCAGAGCTCAACACCGAAATTGCGAACGTCCAGCGATTGCTCCTACACTAAAGGTGCCAGCCCTGAAAGCTCTTGCTGGTCCTCATCTCCCACTGGTAACCTCTCAAACGAACCACAAACACTTGGCCTCTGAACTTGTTTAGCCTACTAAAACTTCCAACGTACACAGCCTCTCCTGCTCAATCTGGCCAGAGCTCAACACCGAAATTGCGAACGTCCAGCGATTGCTCCTACACTAAAGGTGCCAGCCCTGAAAGCTCTTGCTGCTCCTCATCTCCCACTGGTAACCTCTCAAACGAACCACAAACACTTGGGCTCTGAGCTTGTTTAGCCTACTAAAACTTCTAACGTACACAGCCTCTCCTGCTCAATCTGGCCAAAATTCAACACCGAAATTGCGAACGTCCAGCGATTGCTCCTACACTAAAGGTGCCAGCCCTGAAAGCTCTTGCTGCTCCTCATCTCCCACTGGTAACCTCTCAAACGAACCACAAACACTTGGGCTCTGAGCTTGTTTAGCCTACTAAAACTTCCAACGTACACAGCCTCTCCTGCTCAATCTGCCCAAAATTCAACTCTGAAATTGTGAACGTCCAGCGATTGCTCCTACACTAAAGGTGCCAGCCCTGAAAGCTCTTGCTGGTCCTCATCTCCCACTGGTAACCTCTCAAACGAACCACAAACACTTGGGCTCTGAACTTGTTTAGCCTACTAAAACTTCCAACGTACACAGCCTCTCCTGCTCAATCTGGCCAGAGCTCAACACCGAAATTGCGAACGTCCAGCGATTGCTCCTACACTAAAGGTGCCAGCCCTGAAAGCTCTTGCTGGTCCTCATCTCCCACTGGTAACCTCTCAAACGAACCACAAACACTTGGCCTCTGAACTTGTTTAGCCTACTAAAACTTCCAACGTACACAGCCTCTCCTGCTCAATCTGGCCAGAGCTCAACACCGAAATTGCGAACGTCCAGCGATTGCTCCTACACTAAAGGTGCCAGCCCTGAAAGCTCTTGCTGCTCCTCATCTCCCACTGGTAACCTCTCAAACGAACCACAAACACTTGGGCTCTGAGCTTGTTTAGCCTACTAAAACTTCTAACGTACACAGCCTCTCCTGCTCAATCTGGCCAAAATTGAACACCGAAATTGCGAACGTCCAGCGATTGCTCCTACACTAAAGGTGCCAGCCCTGAAAGCTCTTGCTGCTCCTCATCTCCCACTGGTAACCTCTCAAACGAACCACAAACACTTGGGCTCTGAACTTGTTTAGCCTACTAAAACTTCCAACGTACACAGCCTCTCCTGCTCAATCTGGCCAGAGCTCAACACCGAAATTGCGAACGTCCAGCGATTGCTCCTACACTAAAGGTGCCAGCCCTGAAAGCTCTTGCTGGTCCTCATCTCCCACTGGTAACCTCTCAAACGAACCACAAACACTTGGGCTCTGAACTTGTTTAGCCTACTAAAACTTCCAACGTACACAGCCTCTCCTGCTCAATCTGGCCAGAGCTCAACACCGAAATTGCGAACGTCCAGCGATTGCTCCTACACTAAAGGTGCCAGCCCTGAAAGCTCTTGCTGGTCCTCATCTCCCACTGGTAACCTCTCAAACGAACCACAAACACTTGGGCTCTGAACTTGTTTAGCCTACTAAAACTTCTAACGTACACAGCCTCTCCTGCTCAATCTGGCCAAAATTCAACACCGAAATTGCGAACGTCCAGCGATTGCTCCTACACTAAAGGTGCCAGCCCTGAAAGCTCTTGCTGCTCCTCATCTCCCACTGGTAACCTCTCAAACGAACCACAAACACTTGGGCTCTGAACTTGTTTAGCCTACTAAAACTTCCAACGTACACAGCCTCTCCTGCTCCATCTGGCCAGAGCTCAACACCGAAATTGCGAACGTTCAGCGATTGCTCCTACACTAAAGGTGCCAGCCCTGAAAGCTCTTGCTGGTCCTCATCTCCCACTGGTAACCTCTCAAACGAACCACAAACACTTGGGCTCTGAACTTGTTTAGGCTACTAAAACTTCCAACGTACACAGCCTCTCCTGCTCAA
The DNA here is from genome assembly GCF_030936135.1 of Gavia stellata. Classification (NCBI taxonomy): domain Eukaryota; kingdom Metazoa; phylum Chordata; class Aves; order Gaviiformes; family Gaviidae; genus Gavia; species Gavia stellata. The sequence goes on along the minus strand of NW_026776279.1, from coordinate 23,766 downwards.
TCTGGCCAGAGCTCAACACCGAAAATGCGAACGTCCAGCGATTGCTCCTACACTAAAGGTGCCAGCCCTGAAAGCTCTTGCTGGTCCTCATCTGCCACTGGTAACCTCTCAAACGAACCACAAACACTTGGGCTCTGAGCTTGTTTAGGCTACTAAAACTTCCAACGTACACAGCCTCTCCTGCTCAATCTGCCCAAAATTCAACTCCGAAATTGTGAACGTCCAGCGATTGCTCCTACACTAAAGGTGCCAGCCCTGAAAGCTCTTGCTGGTCCTCATCTCCCACTGGTAACCTCTCAAACGAACCACAAACACTTGGGCTCTGAACTTGCTTAGGCTACTAAAACTTCCAACGTACACAGCCTCTCCTGCTCAATCTGGCCAGAGCTCAACACCGAAATTGCGAACGTCCGGCGATTGCTCCTACACTAAAGGTGCCAGCCCTGAAAGCTCTTGCTGGTCCTCATCTCCCACTGGTAACCTCTCAAACGAACCACAAACACTTGGCCTCTGAACTTGTTTAGCCTACTAAAACTTCCAACGTACACAGCCTCTCCTGCTCAATCTGGCCAGAGCTCAACACCTAAATTGTGAACGTCCAGCGATTGCTCCTACACTAAAGGTGCCAGCCCTGAAAGCTCTTGCTGCTCCTCATCTCCCACTGGTAACCTCTCAAACGAACCACAAACACTTGGGCTCTGAACTTGTTTAGCCTACTAAAACTTCCAACGTACACAGCCTCTCCTGCTCAATCTGGCCAGAGCTCAACACCGAAATTGTGAACGTCCAGCAATTGCTCCTACACTAAAGGTGCCAGCCCTGAAAGCTCTTGCTGCTCCTCATCTCCCACTGGTAACCTCTCAAACGAACCACAAACACTTGGGCTCTGAACTTGTTTAGCCTACTAAAACTTCCAACGTACACTGCCTCTCCTGCTCAATCTGGCCAGAGCTCAACACCGAAAATGCGAACGTCCAACGATTGCTCCTACACTAAAGGTGCCAGCCCTGAAAGCTCTTGCTGCTCCTCATCTCCCACTGGTAACCTCTCAAACGAACCTCAAACACTTGGGCTCTGAATTTGTTTAGCCTACTAAAACTTCCAACGTACACGGCCTCTCCTGCTCAATCTGGCCAAAATTCAACACCGAAATTGCGAACGTCCAGCGATTGCTCCTACACTAAAGGTGCCAGCCCTGAAAGCTCTTGCTGGTCCTCATCTCCCACTGGTAACCTCTCAAACGAACCACAAACACTTGGGCTCTGAACTTGTTTAGCCTACTAAAACTTCCAACGTACACAGCCTCTCCTGCTCAATCTGGCCAGAGCTCAACACCGAAATTGTGAACGTCCAGCAATTGCTCCTACACTAAAGGTGCCAGCCCTGAAAGCTCTTGCTGCTCCTCATCTCCCACTGGTAACCTCTCAAACGAACCACAAACACTTGGGCTCTGAACTTGTTTAGCCTACTAAAACTTCCAACGTACACTGCCTCGCCTGCTCAATCTGGCCAGAGCTCAACACCGAAAATGCGAACGTCCAACGATTGCTCCTACACTAAAGGTGCCAGCCCTGAAAGCTCTTGCTGGTCCTCATCTCCCACTGGTAACCTCTCAAACGAACCTCAAACACTTGGGCTCTGAACTTGTTTAGCCTACTAAAACTTCCAACGTACACAGCCTCTCCTGCTCAATCTGGCCAGAGCTCAACACCGAAATTGCGAACGTCCGGCGATTGCTCCTACACTAAAGGTGCCAGCCCTGAAAGCTCTTGCTGGTCCTCATCTCCCACTGGTAACCTCTCAAACGAACCACAAACACTTGGGCTCTGAACTTGTTTAGCCTACTAAAACTTCCAACGTACACAGCCTCTCCTGCTCAATCTGCCCAAAATTCAACTCCGAAATTGTGAACGTCCAGCGATTGCTCCTACACTAAAGGTGCCAGCCCTGAAAGCTCTTGCTGGTCCTCATCTCCCACTGGTAACCTCTCAAACGAACCACAAACACTTGGGCTCTGAACTTGTTTAGCCTACTAAAACTTCCAACGTACACAGCCTCTCCTGCTAAATCTGGCCAGAGCTCAACACCGAAATTGCGAACGTCCAGCGATTGCTCCTACACTAAAGGTGCCAGCCCTGAAAGCTCTTGCTGCTCCTCATCTCCACTGGTAACCTCTCAAACGAACCACAAACACTTGGGCTCTGAACTTGTTTAGGCTACTAAAACTTCCAACGTACACAGCCTCTCCTGCTCAATCTGGCCAGAGCTCAACACCGAAAATGCGAACGTCCAGCGATTGCTCCTACACTAAAGGTGCCAGCCCTGAAAGCTCTTGCTGGTCCTCATCTCCCACTGGTAACCTCTCAAACGAACCACAAACACTTGGGCTCTGAACTTGTTTAGCCTACTAAAACTTCCAACGTACACAGCCTCTCCTGCTCAATCTGGCCAGAGCTCAACACCGAAATTGCGAACGTCCGGCGATTGCTCCTACACTAAAGGTGCCAGCCCTGAAAGCTCTTGCTGGTCCTCATCTCCCACTGGTAACCTCTCAAACGAACCACAAACACTTGGGCTCTGAACTTGTTTAGCCTACTAAAACTTCCAACGTACACAGCCTCTCCTGCTCAATCTGCCCAAAATTCAACTCCGAAATTGTGAACGTCCAGCGATTGCTCCTACACTAAAGGTGCCAGCCCTGAAAGCTCTTGCTGGTCCTCATCTCCCACTGGTAACCTCTCAAACGAACCACAAACCCTTGGCCTCTGAACTTGTTTAGCCTACTAAAACTTCCAACGTACACGGCCTCTCCTGCTCAATCTGGCCAGAGCTCAACACCGAAATTGCGAACGTCCAGCGATTGCTCCTACACTAAAGGTGCCTGCGCTGAATGCTCTTGCTGGTCCTCATCACCCACTGGTAACCTCTCAAACGAACCACAAACACTTGGGCTCTGAGCTTGTTTAGCCTACTAAAACTTCCAACGTACACAGCCTCTCCTGCTCAATCTGCCCAAAATTCAACTCCGAAATTGTGAACGTCCAGCGATTGCTCCTACACTAAAGGTGCCAGCCCTGAAAGCTCTTGCTGGTCCTCATCTCCCACTGGTAACCTCTCAAACGAACCACAAACACTTGGGCTCTGAACTTGTTTAGCCTACTAAAACTTCCAACGTACACAGCCTCTCCTGCTAAATCTGGCCAGAGCTCAACACCGAAATTGCGAACGTCCAGCGATTGCTCCTACACTAAAGGTGCCAGCCCTGAAAGCTCTTGCTGCTCCTCATCTCCCACTGGTAACCTCTCAAACGAACCACAAACACTTGGGCTCTGAACTTGTTTAGCCTACTAAAACTTCCAACGTACACAGCCTCTCCTGCTCAATCTGGCCAGAGCTCAACACCGAAAATGCGAACGTCCAGCGATTGCTCCTACACTAAAGGTGCCAGCCCTGAAAGCTCTTGCTGGTCCTCATCTCCCACTGGTAACCTCTCAAACGAAACACAAACACTTGGGCTCTGAACTTGTTTAGCCTACTAAAACTTCCAACGTACACAGCCTCTCCTGCTCAATCTGCCCAAAATTCAACTCCGAAATTGTGAACGTCCAGCGATTGCTCCTACACTAAAGGTGCCAGCCCTGAAAGCTCTTGCTGCTCCTCATCTCCCACTGGTAACCTCTCAAACGAACCACAAACACTTGGGCTCTGAACTTGCTTAGGCTACTAAAACTTCCAACGTACACAGCCTCTCCTGCTCAATCTGGCCAGAGCTCAACACCGAAAATGCGAACGTCCAGCGATTGCTCCTACACTAAAGGTGCCAGCCCTGAAAGCTCTTGCTGGTCCTCATCTGCCACTGGTAACCTCTCAAACGAACCACAAACACTTGGGCTCTGAGCTTGTTTAGCCTACTAAAACTTCCAACGTACACAGCCTCTCCTGCTCAATCTGCCCAAAATTCAACTCCGAAATTGTGAACGTCCAGCGATTGCTCCTACACTAAAGGTGCCAGCCCTGAAAGCTCTTGCTGGTCCTCATCTCCCACTGGTAACCTCTCAAACGAACCACAAACACTTGGCCTCTGAACTTGCTTAGGCTACTAAAACTTCCAACGTACACAGCCTCTCCTGCTCAATCTGGCCAGAGCTCAACACCGAAATTGCGAACGTCCGGCGATTGCTCCTACACTAAAGGTGCCAGCCCTGAAAGCTCTTGCTGGTCCTCATCTCCCACTGGTAACCTCTCAAACGAACCACAAACACTTGGCCTCTGAACTTGTTTAGCCTACTGAAACTTCCAACGTACACAGCCTCTCCTGCTCAATCTGGCCAGAGCTCAACACCTAAATTGTGAACGTCCAGCGATTGCTCCTACACTAAAGGTGCCAGCCCTGAAAGCTCTTGCTGCTCCTCATCTCCCACTGGTAACCTCTCAAACGAACCACAAACACTTGGGCTCTGAACTTGTTTAGCCTACTAAAACTTCCAACGTACACAGCCTCTCCTGCTCAATCTGGCCAGAGCTCAACACCGAAATTGTGAACGTCCAGCAATTGCTCCTACACTAAAGGTGCCAGCCCTGAAAGCTCTTGCTGCTCCTCATCTCCCACTGGTAACCTCTCAAACGAACCACAAACACTTGGGCTCTGAACTTGTTTAGCCTACTAAAACTTCCAACGTACACTGCCTCTCCTGCTCAATCTGGCCAGAGCTCAACACCGAAAATGCGAACGTCCAACGATTGCTCCTACACTAAAGGTGCCAGCCCTGAAAGCTCTTGCTGCTCCTCATCTCCCACTGGTAACCTCTCAAACGAACCTCAAACACTTGGGCTCTGAATTTGTTTAGCCTACTAAAACTTCCAACGTACATGGCCTCTCCTGCTCAATCTGGCCAAAATTCAACACCGAAATTGCGAACGTCCAGCGATTGCTCCTACACTAAAGGTGCCAGCCCTGAAAGCTCTTGCTGCTCCTCATCTCCCACTGGTAACCTCTCAAACGAACCACAAACACTTGGGCTCTGAACTTGTTTAGCCTACTAAAACTTCCAACGTACACAGCCTCTCCTGCTCAATCTGGCCAGAGCTCAACACCGAAATTGTGAACGTCCAGCAATTGCTCCTACACTAAAGGTGCCAGCCCTGAAAGCTCTTGCTGCTCCTCATCTCCCACTGGTAACCTCTCAAACGAACCACAAACACTTGGCTCTGAACTTGTTTAGCCTACTAAAACTTCCAACGTACACTGCCTCGCCTGCTCAATCTGGCCAGAGCTCAACACCGAAAATGCGAACGTCCAACGATTGCTCCTACACTAAAGGTGCCAGCCCTGAAAGCTCTTGCTGGTCCTCATCTCCCACTGGTAACCTCTCAAACGAACCTCAAACACTTGGGCTCTGAACTTGTTTAGCCTACTAAAACTTCCAACGTACACAGCCTCTCCTGCTCAATCTGGCCAGAGCTCAACACCGAAATTGCGAATGTCCGGCGATTGCTCCTACACTAAAGGTGCCAGCCCTGAAAGCTCTTGCTGGTCCTCATCTCCCACTGGTAACCTCTCAAACGAACCACAAACACTTGGGCTCTGAACTTGTTTAGCCTACTAAAACTTCCAACGTACACAGCCTCTCCTGCTCAATCTGCCCAAAATTCAACTCCGAAATTGTGAACGTCCAGCGATTGCTCCTACACTAAAGGTGCCAGCCCTGAAAGCTCTTGCTGGTCCTCATCTCCCACTGGTAACCTCTCAAACGAACCACAAACACTTGGGCTCTGAACTTGTTTAGCCTACTAAAACTTCCAACGTACACAGCCTCTCCTGCTAAATCTGGCCAGAGCTCAACACCGAAATTGCGAACGTCCAGCGATTGCTCCTACACTAAAGGTGCCAGCCCTGAAAGCTCTTGCTGCTCCTCATCTCCCACTGGTAACCTCTCAAACGAACCACAAACACTTGGGCTCTGAACTTGTTTAGGCTACTAAAACTTCCAACGTACACAGCCTCTCCTGCTCAATCTGGCCAGAGCTCAACACCGAAAATGCGAACGTCCAGCGATTGCTCCTACACTAAAGGTGCCAGCCCTGAAAGCTCTTGCTGGTCCTCATCTCCCACTGGTAACCTCTCAAACGAAACACAAACACTTGGGCTCTGAACTTGTTTAGCCTACTAAAACTTCCAACGTACACAGCCTCTCCTGCTCAATCTGGCCAGAGCTCAACACCGAAATTGCGAACGTCCGGCGATTGCTCCTACACTAAAGGTGCCAGCCCTGAAAGCTCTTGCTGGTCCTCATCTCCCACTGGTAACCTCTCAAACGAACCACAAACACTTGGGCTCTGAACTTGTTTAGCCTACTAAAACTTCCAACGTACACAGCCTCTCCTGCTCAATCTGCCCAAAATTCAACTCCGAAATTGTGAACGTCCAGCGATTGCTCCTACACTAAAGGTGCCAGCCCTGAAAGCTCTTGCTGGTCCTCATCTCCCACTGGTAACCTCTCAAACGAACCACAAACCCTTGGCCTCTGAACTTGTTTAGCCTACTAAAACTTCCAACGTACACGGCCTCTCCTGCTCAATCTGGCCAGAGCTCAACACCGAAATTGCGAACGTCCAGCGATTGCTCCTACACTAAAGGTGCCTGCGCTGAATGCTCTTGCTGGTCCTCATCACCCACTGGTAACCTCTCAAACGAACCACAAACACTTGGGCTCTGAGCTTGTTTAGCCTACTAAAACTTCCAACGTACACAGCCTCTCCTGCTCAATCTGCCCAAAATTCAACTCCGAAATTGTGAACGTCCAGCGATTGCTCCTACACTAAAGGTGCCAGCCCTGAAAGCTCTTGCTGGTCCTCATCTCCCACTGGTAACCTCTCAAACGAACCACAAACACTTGGGCTCTGAACTTGTTTAGCTAGCCTACTAAAACTTCCAACGTACACAGCCTCTCCTGCTAAATCTGGCCAGAGCTCAACACCGAAATTGCGAACGTCCAGCGATTGCTCCTACACTAAAGGTGCCAGCCCTGAAAGCTCTTGCTGCTCCTCATCTCCCACTGGTAACCTCTCAAACGAACCACAAACACTTGGGCTCTGAACTTGTTTAGCCTACTAAAACTTCCAACGTACACAGCCTCATCCTGCTCAATCTGGCCAGAGCTCAACACCGAAAATGCGAACGTCCAGCGATTGCTCCTACACTAAAGGTGCCAGCCCTGAAAGCTCTTGCTGGTCCTCATCTCCCACTGGTAACCTCTCAAACGAAACACAAACACTTGGCTCTGAACTTGTTTAGCCTACTAAAACTTCCAACGTACACAGCCTCTCCTGCTCAATCTGCCCAAAATTCAACTCCGAAATTGTGAACGTCCAGCGATTGCTCCTACACTAAAGGTGCCAGCCCTGAAAGCTCTTGCTGCTCCTCATCTCCACTGGTAACCTCTCAAACGAACCACAAACACTTGGGCTCTGAACTTGCTTAGGCTACTAAAACTTCCAACGTACACAGCCTCTCCTGCTCAATCTGGCCAGAGCTCAACACCGAAATTGCGAACGTCCGGCGATTGCTCCTACACTAAAGGTGCCAGCCCTGAAAGCTCTTGCTGGTCCTCATCTCCCACTGGTAACCTCTCAAACGAACCACAAACACTTGGCCTCTGAACTTGTTTAGCCTACTAAAACTTCCAACGTACACAGCCTCTCCTGCTCAATCTGGCCAGAGCTCAACACCGAAATTGCGAACGTCCAGCGATTGCTCCTACACTAAAGGTGCCAGCCCTGAAGGCTCTTGCTGGTCCTCATCTCCCACTGGTAACCTCTCAAAAGAACCACAAACACTTGGGCTCTGAACTTGTTTAGGCTACTAAAACTTCCAACGTACACAGCCTCTCCTGCTCTATGTGGCCAAAATTCAACACCGAAATTGCGAACGTCCAGCGATTGCTCCTACACTAAAGGTGCCAGCCCTGAAAGCTCTTGCTGCTCCTCATCTCCCACTGGTAACCTCTCAAACGAACCACAAACACTTGGGCTCTGAACTTGTTTAGCCTACTAAAACTTCCAACGTTACAGCCTCTCCTGCTCAATCTGGCCAGAGCTCAACACCGAAATTGCGAACGTCCAGCGATTGCTCCTACACTAAAGGTGCCAGCCCTGAAGGCTCTTGCTGGTCCTCATCTCCCACTGGTAACCTCTCAAACGAACACAAACACTTGGCTCTGAACTTGTTTAGCCTACTAAAACTTCCAACGTACACGGCCTCTCCTGCTCAATCTGGCCAAAATTCAACAGCGAAATTGCGAACGTCCAGCGATTGCTCCTACACTAAAGGTGCCAGCCCTGAAAGCTCTTGCTGGTCCTCATCTCCCACTGGTAACCTCTCAAACGAACCACAAACACTTGGGCTCTGAACTTGTTTAGCCTACTAAAACTTCCACGTACACAGCCTCTCCTGCTCAATCTGGCCAGAGCTCAACACCGAAATTGCGAACCGTCAGCGATTGCTCCTACACTTAAGGTGCAGCCCTGAAAGCTCTTGCTGGTCCTCATCTCCCACTGGTAACCTCTCAAACGAACCACAAACACTTGGGCTCTGAACTTGTTTAGCCTACTAAAACTTCCAACGTACACAGCCTCTCCTGCTCAATCTGGCCAGAGCTCAACACCGAAATTGCGAACGTCCAGCGATTGCTCCTACACTAAAGGTGCCAGCCCTGAAAGCTCTTGCTGCTCCTCATCTCCCACTGGTAACCTCTCAAACGAACCACAAACACTTGGGCTCTGAGCTTGTTTAGCCTACTAAAACTTCTAACGTACACAGCCTCTCCTGCTCAATCTGGCCAAAATTCAACACCGAAATTGCGAACGTCCAGCGATTGCTCCTACACTAAAGGTGCAGCCCTGATAGCTCTTGCTGCTCCTCATCTCCCACTGGTAACCTCTCAAACGAACCACAAACACTTGGGCTCTGAACTTGTTTAGCCTACTAAAACTTCCAACGTACACAGCCTCTCCTGCTCCATCTGGCCAGAGCTCAACACCGAAATTGCGAACGTTCAGCGATTGCTCCTACACTAAAGGTGCCAGCCCTGAAAGCTCTTGCTGGTCCTCATCTCCCACTGGTAACCTCTCAACGAACCACAAACACTTGGGCTCTGAACTTGTTTAGGCTACTAAAACTTCCAACGTACACAGCCTCTCCTGCTCAATCTGGCCAGAGCTCAACACCGAAAATGCGAACGTCCAGCGATTGCTCCTACACTAAAGGTGCCAGCCCTGAAAGCTCTTGCTGGTCCTCATCTGCCACTGGTAACCTCTCAAACGAACCACAAACACTTGGGCTCTGAGCTTGTTTAGCCTACTAAAACTTCCAACGTACACAGCCTCTCCTGCTCAATCTGCCCAAAATTCAACTCCGAAATTGTGAACGTCCAGCGATTGCTCCTACACTAAAGGTGCCAGCCCTGAAAGCTCTTGCTGGTCCTCATCTCCCACTGGTAACCTCTCAAACGAACCACAAACACTTGGGCTCTGAACTTGCTTAGGCTACTAAAACTTCCAACGTACACAGCCTCTCCTGCTCAATCTGGCCAGAGCTCAACACCGAAATTGCGAACGTCCGGCGATTGCTCCTACACTAAAGGTGCCAGCCCTGAAAGCTCTTGCTGGTCCTCATCTCCCACTGGTAACCTCTCAAATGAACCACCAAACACTTGGGCTCTGAACTTGTTTAGCCTACTAAAACTTCCAACGTACACAGCCTCTCCTGCTCAATCTGGCCAGAGCTCAACACCGAAATTGCGAACGTCCAGCGATTGCTCCTACACTAAAGGTGCCAGCCCCTGAAAGCTCTTGCTGGTCCTCATCTCCCACTGGTAACCTCTCAAACGAACCACAAACACTTGGGCTCTGAACTTGTTTAGGCTACTAAAACTTCAACGTACACAGCCTCTCCTGCTCAATCTGGCCAGAGCTCAACACCCGAAATTGCGACCGTCCAGCAATTGCTCCTACACTAAAGGTGCCAGCCCTGAAAGCTCTTGCTGCTCCTCATCTCCCACTGGTAACCTCTCAAACGAACCACAAACACTTGGGCTCTGAACTTGTTTAGCCTACTAAAACTTCCAACGTACACTGCCTCGCCTGCTCAATCTGGCCAGAGCTCAACACCGAAAATGCGAACGTCCAACGATTGCTCCTACACTAAAGGTGCCAGCCCTGAAAGCTCTTGCTGGTCCTCATCTCCCACTGGTAACCTCTCAAACGAACCACAAACACTTGGGCTCTGAATTTGTTTAGCCTACTAAAACTTCCAACGTACACGGCCTCTCCTGCTCAATCTGGCCAAAATTCAACACCGAAATTGCGAACGTCCAGCGATTGCTCCTACACTAAAGGTGCCAGCCCTGAAAGCTCTTGCTGGTCCTCATCTCCCACTGGTAACCTCTCAAACGAACCACAAACACTTGGGCTCTGAACTTGTTTAGCCTACTAAAACTTCCAACGTACACAGCCTCTCCTGCTCAATCTGGCCAGAGCTCAACACCGAAATTGCGAACGTCCAGCGATTGCTCCTACACTAAAGGTGCCAGCCCTGAAAGCTCTTGCTGGTCCTCATCTCCCACTGGTAACCTCTCAAACGAACCACAAACACTTGGGCTCTGAACTTGTTAGCCTACTAAAACTTCCAACGTACACAGCCTCTCCTGCTCAATCTGGCCAGAGCTCAACACCGAAATTGCGAACGTCCGGCGATTGCTCCTACACTAAAGGTGCCAGCCCTGAAAGCTCTTGCTGGTCCTCATCTCCCACTGGTAACCTCTCAAACGAACCACAAACACTTGGGCTCTGAACTTGTTTAGCCTACTAAAACTTCCAATGTACACAGCCTCTCCTGCTCAATCTGCCCAAAAATTCAACTCTGAAATTGGTGAACGTCCAGCGATTGCTCCTACACTAAAGGTGCCAGCCCTGAAAGCTCTTGCTGGTCCTCATCTCCCACTGGTAACCTCTCAAACGAACCACAAAACCTTGGCCTCTGAACTTGTTTAGCCTACTAAAACTTCCAACGTACACGGCCTCTCCTGCTCAATCTGGCCAGAGCTCAACACCGAAATTGCGAACGTCAGCGATTGCTCCTACACTAAAGGTGCCTGCGCTGAATGCTCTTGCTGGTCCTCATCACCCACTGGTAACCTCTCAAACGAACCACAAACACTTGGGCTCTGAGCTTGTTTAGCCTACTAAAACTTCCAACGTACACAGCCTCTCCTGCTCAATCTGCCCAAAATTCAACTCCGAAATTGTGAACGTCCAGCGATTGCTCCTACACTAAAGGTGCCAGCCCTGAAAGCTCTTGCTGCTCCTCATCTCCCACTGGTAACCTCTCAAACGAACACACAAACACTTGGGCTCTGAACTTGTTTAGCCTACTGAAACTTCCAACGTACACAGCCTCTCCTGCTCAATCTGGCCAGAGCTCACACCGAAATTGCGAACGTCCAGCGATTGCTCCTACACTAAAGGTGCCAGCCCTGAAAGCTCTTGCTGCTCCTCATCTCCCACTGGTAACCTCTCAAACGAACCACAAAACACTTGGGCTCTGAACTTGTTTAGCCTACTAAAACTTCCAACGTACACAGCCTCTCCTGCTCAATCTGCCCCAAATTCAACTCGAAATTGTGAACGTCCAGCGATTGCTCTACACTAAAGGTGCCAGCCCTGAAAGCTCTTGCTGGTCCTCATCTCCCACTGGTAACCTCTCAAACGAACCACAACACTTGGCTCTGAACTTGCTTAGGCTACTAAAACTTCCAACGTACACAGCCTCTCCTGCTCAATCTGGCCAGAGCTCACACGAAATTGCGAACGTCCGGCGATTGCTCCTACACTAAAGGTGCCAGCCCTGAAAGCTCTTGCTGGTCCTCATCTCCCACTGGTAACCTCGTCAAACGAAACCACAAACACTTGGCTCTGAACTTGTTTAGCCTACTAAAACTTCCAACGTACACAGCCTCTCCTGCTCAATCTGGCCAGAGCTCAACACCGAAATTGCGAACGTCCAGCGATTGCTCTACACTAAAGGTGCCAGCCCTGAAAGCTCTTGCTGGTCCTCATCTCCCACTGGTAACCTCTCAAACGAACCACAAACACTTGGGCTCTGAACTTGTTTAGCTACTAAAACTTCCAACGTACACAGCCTCTCCTGCTCAATCTGGCCAGAGCTCAACACCGAAATTGCGAACGTCCAGCGATTGCTCCTACACTAAAGGTGCCAGCCCTGAAGGCTCTTGCTGGTCCTCATCTCCCACTGGTAACTCTCAAACGAACCACAAGCACTTGGGCTCTGAACTTGTTTAGCCTACTAAAACTTCCAACGTACACGGCCTCTCCTGCTCAATCTGGCCAAAATTCAACAGCGAAATTGCGAACGTCCAGCGATTGCTCCTACACTAAAGGTGCCAGCCCTGAAAGCTCTTGCTGGTCCTCATCTCCCACTGGTAACCTCTCAAACGAACCACAAACACTTGGCCTCTGAACTTGTTTAGCCTACTAAAACTTCCAACGTACACAGCCTCTCCTGCTCAATCTGGCCAGAGCTCAACACCGAAATTGCGAAACGTCCAGCGATTGCTCCTACACTAAAGGTGCCAGCCCTGAAAGCTCTTGCTGCTCCTCATCTCCCACTGGTAACCTCTCAAACGAACCACAAACACTTGGGCTCTGAACTTGTTTTAGCCTACTAAAACTTCCAACGTACACAGCCTCTCCTGCTCAATCTGGCCAGAGCTCAACACCGAAATTGCGAACGTCCAGCGATTGCTCCTACACTAAAGGTGCCAGCCCTGAAAGCTCTTGCTGGTCCTCATCTCCCACTGGTAACCTCTCAAACGAACCACAAACACTTGGGCTCTGAGCTTGTTTAGCCTACTAAAACTTCTAACGTACACAGCCTCTCCTGCTCAATCTGGCCAAAATTCAACACCGAAATTGCGAACGTCCAGCGATTGCTCCTACACTAAAGGTGCCAGCCCTGAAAGCTCTTGCTGCTCCTCATCTCCCACTGGTAACCTCTCAAACGAACCACAAACACTTGGGCTCTGAACTTGTTTAGCCTACTAAAACTTCCAACGTACACAGCCTCTCTGCTCCATCTGGCCAGAGCTCAACACCGAAATTGCGAACGTTCAGCGATTGCTCCTACACTAAAGGTGCCAGCCCTGAAAGCTCTTGCTGGTCCTCATCTCCCACTGGTAACCTCTCAAACGAACCACAAACACTTGGGCTCTGAACTTGTTTAGGCTACTAAAACTTCCAACGTACACAGCCTCTCCTGCTCAATCTGGCCAGAGCTCAACACCGAAAATGCGAACGTCCAGCGATTGCTCCTACACTAAAGGTGCCAGCCCTGAAAGCTCTTGCTGGTCCTCATCTGCCACTGGTAACCTCTCAAACGAACCACAAACACTTGGGCTCTGAGCTTGTTTAGCCTACTAAAACTTCCAACGTACACAGCCTCTCCTGCTCAATCTGCCCAAAATTCAACTCCGAAATTGTGAACGTCCAGCGATTGCTCCTACACTAAAGGTGCCAGCCCTGAAAGCTCTTGCTGGTCCTCATCTCCCACTGGTAACCTCTCAAACGAACCACAAACACTTGGGCTCTGAACTTGCTTAGCCTACTAAAACTTCCAACGTACACAGCCTCTCCTGCTCAATCTGGCCAGAGCTCAACACCGAAATTGCGAACGTCCGGCGATTGCTCCTACACTAAAGGTGCCAGCCCTGAAAGCTCTTGCTGGTCCTCATCTCCCACTGGTAACCTCTCAAACGAACCACAAACACTTGGGCTCTGAACTTGTTTAGCCTACTAAAACTTCCAACGTACACAGCCTCTCCTGCTCAATCTGGCCAGAGCTCAACACCGAAATTGCGAACGTCCAACGATTGCTCCTACACTAAAGGTGCCAGCCCTGAAAGCTCTTGCTGGTCCTCATCTCCCACTGGTAACCTCTCAAACGAACCACAAACACTTGGGCTCTGAACTTGTTTAGGCTACTAAAACTTCCAACGTACACAGCCTCTCCTGCTCAATCTGCCCAAATTCAACTCCGAAATTGTAAACGTCCGGCGATTGCTCCTACACTAAAGGTGCCAGCCCTGAAAGCTCTTGCTGGTCCTCATCTCCCACTGGTAACCTCTCAAACGAACCACAAACACTTGGGCTCTGAACTTGTTTAGCCTACTAAAACTTCCAACGTACACAGCCTCTCCTGCTCAATCTGCCAGAGCTCAACACCGAAATTGCGAACGTCCAGCAATTGCTCCTACACTAAAGGTGCCAGCCCTGAAAGCTCTTGCTGCTCCTCATCTCCCACTGGTAACCTCTCAAACGAACCACAAACACTTGGGCTCTGAACTTGTTTAGCCTACTAAAACTTCCAACGTACACTGCCTCGCCTGCTCAATCTGGCCAGAGCTCAACACCGAAAATGCGAACGTCCAACGATTGCTCCTACACTAAAGGTGCCAGCCCTGAAAGCTCTTGCTGGTCCTCATCTCACACTGGTAACCTCTCAAACGAATACCACAAACACTTGGGCTCTGAATTTGTTTAGCCTACTAAAACTTCCAACGTACACGGCCTCTCCTGCTCAATCTGGCCAAAATTCAACAGCGAAATTGCGAACGTCCAGCGATTGCTCTACACTAAAGGTGCCAGCCTGAAAGCTCTTGCTGGTCCTCATCTCCCACTGGTAACCTCTCAAACGAACCACAAACACTTGGGCTCTGAACTTGTTTAGCCTACTAAAACTTCCAACGTACACAGCCTCTCCTGCTCAATCTGGCCAGAGCTCAACACCGAAATTGCGAACGTCCAGCGATTGCTCCTACACTAAAGGTGCCAGCCCTGAAAGCTCTTGCTGGTCCTCATCTCCCACTGGTAACCTCTCAAACGAACCACAAACACTTGGGCTCTGAACTTGTTTAGCCTACTAAAACTTCCAACGTACACAGCCTCTCCTGCTCAATCTGGCCAGAGCTCAACACCGAATTGCGAACGTCCGGCGATTGCTCCTACACTAAAGGTGCCAGCCCTGAAAGCTCTTGCTGGTCCTCATCTCCCACTGGTAACCTCTCAAACGAACCACAAACACTTGGGCTCTGAACTTGTTTAGCCTACTAAAACTTCCAATGTACACAGCCTCTCCTGCTCAATCTGCCAAAATTCAACTCCGAAATTGTGAACGTCCAGCGATTGCTCCTACACTAAAGGTGCCAGCCCTGAAAGCTCTTGCTGGTCCTCATCTCCCACTGGTAACCTCTCAAACGAACCACAAACCCTTGGCCTCTGAACTTGTTTAGCCTACTAAAACTTCCAACGTACACGGCCTCTCCTGCTCAATCTGGCCAGAGCTCAACACCGAAATTGCGAACGTCCAGCGATTGCTCCTACACTAAAGGTGCCTGCGCTGAATGCTCTTGCTGGTCCTCATCACCCACTGGTAACCTCTCAAACGAACCACAAACACTTGGGCTCTGAGCTTGTTTAGCCTACTAAAACTTCCAACGTACACAGCCTCTGCCTGCTCAATCTGCCCAAAATTCAACTCCTGAAATTGTGAACGTCCAGCGATTGCTCCTACACTAAAGGTGCCAGCCCTGAAAGCTCTTGCTGCTCCTCATCTCCCACTGGTAACCTCTCAAACGAACCACAAACACTTGGGCTCTGAACTTGTTTAGGCTACTAAAACTTCCAACGTACACAGCCTCTCCTGCTCAATCTGGCCAGAGCTCAACACCGAAATGCGAACGTCCAGCGATTGCTCCTACACTAAAGGTGCCAGCCCTGAAAGCTCTTGCTGTCCTCATCTCCCACTGGTAACCTCTCAAACGAAACACAAACACTTGGGCTCTGAACTTGTTTAGCCTACTAAAACTTCCAACGTACACAGCCTCTCCTGCTCAATCTGCCCAAAATTCAACTCCGAAATTGTGAACGTCCAGCGATTGCTCCTACACTAAAGGTGCCAGCCCTGAAAGCTCTTGCTGGTCCTCATCTCCCACTGGTAACCTCTCAAAACGAACCACAAACACTTGGGCCTCTGAACTTGCTTAGGCTACTAAAACTTCCAACGTACACAGCCTCTCCTGCTCAATCTGGCCAGAGCTCAACACCGAAAATTGCGAACGTCCGGCGATTGCTCCTACACTAAAGGTGCCAGCCCTGAAAGCTCTTGCTGGTCCTCATCTCCCACTGGTAACCTCTCAAACGAAACACAAACACTTGGGCTCTGAACTTGTTTAGCCTACTAAAACTTCAACGTACACAGCCTCTCCTGCTCAATCTGGCCAGAGCTCAACACCGAAATTGCGAACGTCCAGCGATTGCTCCTACACTAAAGGTGCCAGCCCTGAAAGCTCTTGCTGGTCCTCATCTCCCACTGGTAACCTCTCAAACGAACCACAAACACTTGGGCTCTGAACTTGTTTAGCCTACTAAAACTTCCAACGTACACAGCCTCTCCTGCTCAATCTGGCCAGAGCTCAACACCGAAATTGCGAACGTCCAGCGATTGCTCCTACACTAAAGGTGCCAGCCCTGAAAGCTCTTGCTGCTCCTCATCTCCCACTGGTAACCTCTCAAACGAACCACAAACACTTGGGCTCTGAACTTGTTTAGCCTACTAAAACTTCCAACGTACACTGCCTCTCCTGCTCAATCTGGCCAGAGCTCAACACCGAAATTGCGAACGTCCAGCGATTGCTCCTACACTAAAGGTGCCAGCCCTGAAGGCTCTTGCTGGTCCTCATCTCCCACTGGTAACCTCTCAAACGAACCACAAGCACTTGGGCTCTGAACTTGTTTAGCCTACTAAAACTTCCAACGTACACGGCCTCTCCTGCTCAATCTGGCCAAAATTCAACAGCGAAATTGCGAACGTCCAGCG
Organism: Gavia stellata; assembly: GCF_030936135.1. Classification (NCBI taxonomy): domain Eukaryota; kingdom Metazoa; phylum Chordata; class Aves; order Gaviiformes; family Gaviidae; genus Gavia; species Gavia stellata. The sequence continues at coordinate 6,818 of NW_026776279.1, read as the reverse complement.
ATTGCTCCTACACCTAAAGGTGCCAGCCCTGAAAGCTCTTGCTGGTCCTCATCTCCCACTGGTAACCTCTCAAACGAACCACAAACACTTGGGCTCTGAACTTGTTTAGCCTACTAAAACTTCCAACGTACACAGCCTCTCCTGCTCAATCTGGCCAGAGCTCAACACCGAAATTGCGAACGTCCAGCGATGCTCCTACACTAAGGTGCCAGCCCTGAAGGCTCTTGCTGGTCCTCATCTCCCACTGGTAACCTCTCAAACGAACCACAAGCACTTGGGCTCTGAACTTGTTTAGCCTACTAAAACTTCCAACGTACACGGCCTCTCCTGCTCAATCTGGCCAAAATTCAACAGCGAAATTGCGAACGTCCAGCGATTGCTCCTACACTAAAGGTGCCAGCCCTGAAAGCTCTTGCTGGTCCTCATCTTCCCACTGGTAACCTCTCAAACGAACCACAAACACTTGGGCTCTGAACTTGTTTAGCCTACTAAAACTTCCAACGTACACAGCCTCTCCTGCTCAATCTGGCCAGAGCTCAACACCGAAATTGCGAACGTCCAGCGATTGCTCCTACACTAAAGGTGCCAGCCCTGAAAGCTCTTGCTGCTCCTCATCTCCCACTGGTAACCTCTCAAACGAACCACAAACACTTGGCTCTGAGCTTGTTTAGCCTACTAAAACTTCTAACGTACACAGCCTCTCCTGCTCAATCTGGCCAAAATTCAACACCGAAATTGCGAACGTCCAGCGATTGCTCCTACACTAAAGGTGCCAGCCCTGAAAGCTCTTGCTGCTCCTCATCTCCCACTGGTAACCTCTCAAACGAACCACAAACACTTGGGCTCTGAACTTGTTTAGCTTACTAAAACTTCCAACGTACACAGCCTCTCCTGCTCCATCTGGCCAGAGCTCAACACCGAAATTGCGAACGTTCAGCGATTGCTCCTACACTAAAGGTGCCAGCCCTGAAAGCTCTTGCTGGTCCTCATCTCCCACTGGTAACCTCTCAAACGAACCACAAACACTTGGCCTCTGAACTTGTTTAGGCTACTAAAACTTCCAACGTACACAGCCTCTCCTGCTCAATCTGGCCAGAGCTCAACACCGAAAATGCGAACGTCCAGCGATTGCTCTACACTAAAGGTGCCAGCCCTGAAAGCTCTTGCTGGTCCTCATCTGCACACTGGTAACCTCTCAAACGAACCACAAACACTTGGGCTCTGAGCTTGTTTAGCCTACTAAAACTTCCAACGTACACAGCCTCTCCTGCTCAATCTGGCCAGAGCTCAACACCGAAATTGCGAACGTCCAGCGATTGCTCCTACACTAAAGGTGCCAGCCCTGAAAGCTCTTGCTGCTCCTCATCTCCCACTGGTAACCTCTCAAACGAACCACAAACACTTGGGCTCTGAGCTTGTTTAGCCTACTAAAACTTCTAACGTACACAGCCTCTCCTGCTCAATCTGGCCAAAATTCAACACCGAAATTGCGAACGTCCAGCGATTGCTCCTACACTAAAGGTGCCAGCCCTGAAAGCTCTTGCTGCTCCTCATCTCCCACTGGTAACCTCTCAAACGAACCACAAACACTTGGGCTCTGAACTTGTTTGCTTACTAAAACTTCCAACGTACACAGCCTCTCCTGCTCCATCTGGCCAGAGCTCAACACCGAAATTGCGAACGTTCAGCGATTGCTCCTACACTAAAGGTGCCAGCCCTGAAAGCTCTTGCTGGTCCTCATCTCCCACTGGTAACCTCTCAAACGAACCACAAACACTTGGCCTCTGAACTTGTTTAGGCTACTAAAACTTCAACGTACACAGCCTCTCCTGCTCAATCTGGCCAGAGCTCAACACCGAAATGCGAACGTCCAGCGATTGCTCCTACACTAAGGTGCCAGCCCTGAAAGCTCTTGCTGGTCCTCATCTCCCACTGGTAACCTCTCAAACGAACCACAAACACTTGGGCTCTGAGCTTGTTTAGCCTACTAAAACTTCCAACGTACACAGCCCTCTCCTGCTCAATCTGCCCAAAATTCAACTCCGAAATTGTGAACGTCCAGCGATTGCTCCTACACTAAAGGTGCCAGCCCTGAAAGCTCTTGCTGGTCCTCATCTCCCACTGGTAACCTCTCAAACGAACCACAAACACTTGGGCTCTGAACTTGTTTAGCCTACTAAAACTTCCAACGTACACAGCCTCTCCTGCTCAATCTGCCCAAAATTCAACACCGAAATTGTAAACGTCCAGCGATTGCTCCTACACTAAAGGTATGCCAGCCCTGAAAGCTCTTGCTGGTCCTCATCTCCCACTGGTAACCTCTCAAACGAACCACAAACACTTGGCCTCTGAACTTGTTTAGGCTACTAAACTTCCAACGTACACTGCCTCGCTGCTCAATCTGGCCAGAGCTCAACACCGAAAATGCGAACGTCCAACGATGCTCCTACACTAAAGGTGCCAGCCCTGAAAGCTCTTGCTGGTCCTCATCTGCCACTGGTAACCTCTCAAACGAACCACAAACACTTGGGCTCTGAGCTTGTTTAGCCTACTAAAACTTCAACGTACACAGCCTCTCCTGCTCAATCTGCCCAAAATTCAACTCCGAAATTGTGAACGTCCAGCGATTGCTCCTACACTAAAGGTGCCAGCCCTGAAAGCTCTTGCTGGTCCTCATCTCCCACTGGTAACCTCTCAAACGAACCACAAACACTTGGGCTCTGAACTTGTTTAGCCTACTAAAACTTCCAACGTACACAGCCTCTCCTGCTCAATCTGGCCAGAGCTCAACACCGAAATTGCGAACGTCCAGCAATTGCTCCTACACTAAAGGTGCCAGCCCTGAAAGCTCTTGCTGGTCCTCATCTCCCACTGGTAACCTCTCAAACGAACCACAAACACTTGGCTCTTAACTTGTTTAGCCTACTAAAACTTCAACGTACACTGCCTCGCCTGCTCAATCTGGCCAGAGCTCAACACCGAAAATGCGAACGTCCAACGATTGCTCCTACACTAAAAGGTGCCAGCCCTGAAAGCTCTTGCTGGTCCTCATCTCCCACTGGTAACCTCTCAAACGAACCTCAAACACTTGGGCTCTGAATTTGTTTAGCCTACTAAAACTTCCAACGTACACGGCCTCTCCTGCTCAATCTGGCCAAAATTCAACACCGAAATTGCGAACGTCCAGCGATTGCTCCTACACTAAAGGTGCAGCCCTGAAAGCTCTTGCTGGTCCTCATCTCCCACTGGTAACCTCTCAAACGAACCACAAACACTTGGGCTCTGAACTTGTTTAGCCTACTAAAACTTCCAACGTACACAGCCTCTCCTGCTCAATCTGGCCAGAGCTCAACTCCGAAATAGCGAACGTCCAGCGATTGCTCCTACACTAAAGGTGCCAGCCCTGAAAGCTCTTGCTGGTCCTCATCTCCCACTGGTAACCTCTCAAACGAACCACAAACACTTGGGCTCTGAACTTGTTTAGCCTACTAAAACTTCCAACGTACACAGCCTCTCCTGCTCAATCTGCCCAAAATTCAACTCCGAAATTGTGAACGTCCAGCGATTGCTCCTACACTAAAGGTGCCAGCCCTGAAAGCTCTTGCTGGTCCTCATCTCCCACTGGTAACCTCTCAAACGAACCACAAACACTTGGGCTCTGAACTTGTTTAGCCTACTAAAACTTCCAACGTACACGGCCTCTCCTGCTCAATCTGCCAGAGCTCAACACCGAAATTGCGAACGTCCAGCGATTGCTCCTACACTAAAGGTGCCTGCGCTGAATGCTCTTGCTGGTCCTCATCACCCACTGGTAACCTCTCAAACGAACCACAAACACTTGGGCTCTGAGCTTGTTTAGGCTACTAAAACTTCCAACGTACACAGCCTCTCCTGCTCAATCTTGCCCAAAATTCAACTCCGAAATTGTGAACGTCCAGCGATTGCTCCTACACTAAAGGTGCCAGCCCTGAAAGCTCTTGCTGCTCCTCATCTCCCACTGGTAACCTCTCAAACGAACCACAAACACTTGGGCTCTGAACTTGTTTAGCCTACTAAAACTTCCAACGTACACAGCCTCTCCTGCTCAATCTGGCCAGAGCTCAACACCGAAAATGCGAACGTCCAGCGATTGCTCTACACTAAAGGTGCCAGCCCTGAAAGCTCTTGCTGGTCCTCATCTCCCACTGGTAACCTCTCAAACGACCACAAACACTTGGGCTCTGAACTTGTTTAGCCTACTAAAACTTCCAACGTACACAGCCTCTCCTGCTCAATCTGCCCAAAATTCAACTCCGAAATTGTGAACGTCCAGCGATTGCTCCTACACTAAAGGTGCCAGCCCTGAAAGCTCTTGCTGGTCCTCATCTCCCACTGGTAACCTCTCAAACGAACCACAAACACTTGGGCTCTGAACTTGCTTAGGCTACTAAAACTTCCAACGTACACAGCCTCTCCTGCTCAATCTGGCCAGAGCTCAACACCGAAATTGCGAACGTCCGGCGATTGCTCCTACACTAAAGGTGCCAGCCCTGAAAGCTCTTGCTGGTCCTCATCTCCCACTGGTAACCTCTCAAACGAAACACAAACACTTGGGCTCTGAACTTGTTTAGCCTACTAAAACTTCCAACGTACACAGCCTCTCCTGCTCAATCTGGCCAGAGCTCAACACCGAAATTGCGAACGTCCAGCGATTGCTCCTACACTAAAGGTGCCAGCCCTGAAAGCTCTTGCTGGTCCTCATCTCCCACTGGTAACCTCTCAAACGAACCACAAACACTTGGGCTCTGAACTTGTTTAGCCTACTAAAACTTCAACGTACACAGCCTCTCCTGCTCAATCTGGCCAGAGCTCAACACCGAAATTGCGAACGTCCAGCGATTGCTCCTACACTAAAGGTGCCCAGCCCTGAAAGCTCTTGCTGCTCCTCATCTCCCACTGGTAACCTCTCAAACGAACCACAAACACTTGGGCTCTGAACTTGTTTAGCCTACTAAAACTTCCAACGTACACTGCCTCGCCTGCTCAATCTGGCCAGAGCTCAACACCGAAATTGCGAACGTCCAGCGATTGCTCCTACACTAAAGGTGCCAGCCCTGAAGGCTCTTGCTGGTCCTCATCTCCCACTGGTAACCTCTCAAACGAACCACAAGCACTTGGGCTCTGAACTTGTTTAGCCTACTAAAACTTCCAACGTACACGGCCTCTCCTGCTCAATCTGGCCAAAATTCAACAGCGAAATTGCGAACGTCCAGCGATTGCTCCTACACTAAAGGTGCCAGCCCTGAAAAGCTCTTGCTGGTCCTCATCTCCCACTGGTAACCTCTCAAACGAACCACAAACACTTGGGCTCTGAACTTGTTTAGCCTACTAAAACTTCCAACGTACACTGCCCTCGCCTGCTCAATCTGGCCAGAGCTCAACACCGAAATTTGCGAACGTCCAGCGATTGCTCCTACACTAAAGGTGCCAGCCCTGAAGGCTCTTGCTGGTCCTCATCTCCCACTGGTAACCTCTCAAACGAACCACAAGCACTTGGGCTCTGAACTTGTTTAGCCTACTAAAACTTCCAACGTACACGGCCTCTCCTGCTCAATCTGGCCAAAATTCAACAGCGAAATTGCGAACGTCCAGCGATTGCTCCTACACTAAAGGTGCCAGCCCTGAAAGCTCTTGCTGGTCCTCATCTCCCACTGGTAACCTCTCAAACGAACCACAAACACTTGGGCTCTGAACTTGTTTAGCCTACTAAAACTTCCAACGTACACAGCCTCTCCTGCTCAATCTGGCCAGAGCTCAACACCGAAATTGCGAACGTCCAGCGATTGCTCCTACACTAAAGGTGCCAGCCCTGAAAGCTCTTGCTGGTCCTCATCTCCCACTGGTAACCTCTCAAACGAACCACAAACACTTGGGCTCTGAACTTGTTTAGCCTACTAAAACTTCCAACGTACACAGCCTCTCCTGCTCAATCTGGCCAGAGCTCAACACCGAAATTGCGAACGTCCAGCGATTGCTCCTACACTAAAGGTGCCAGCCCTGAAAGCTCTTGCTGCTCCTCATCTCCCACTGGTAACCTCTCAAACGAACCACAAACACTTGGGCTCTGAGCTTGTTTAGCCTACTAAAACTTCTAACGTACACAGCCTCTCCTGCTCAATCTGGCCAAAATTCAACACCGAAATTGCGAACGTCCAGCGATTGCTCCTACACTAAAGGTGCCAGCCCTGAAAGCTCTTGCTGCTCCTCATCTCCCACTGGTAACCTCTCAAACGAACCACAAACACTTGGGCTCTGAACTTGTTTAGCCTACTAAAACTTCCAACGTACACAGCCTCTCCTGCTCCATCTGGCCAGAGCTCACACCGAAATTGCGAACGTTCAGCGATTGCTCCTACACTAAAGGTGCCAGCCCTGAAAGCTCTTGCTGGTCCTCATCTCCACTGGTAACCTCTCAAACGAACCACAAACACTTGGCCTCTGAACTTGTTTAGGCTACTAAAACTTCCAACGTACACAGCCTCTCCTGCTCAATCTGGCCAGAGCTCAACACCGAAAATGCGACGTCCAGCGATTGCTCCTACACTAAGGTGCCAGCCCTGAAAGCTCTTGCTGGTTCTCATCTGCCACTGGTAACCTCTCAAACGAACCACAACACTTGGGCTCTGAGCTTGTTTAGCCTACTAAAACTTCCAACGTACACAGCCTCTCCTGCTCAATCTGCCCAAAATTCAACTCCGAAATTGTGAACGTCCAGCGATTGCTCCTACACTAAAGGTGCCAGCCCTGAAAGCTCTTGCTGGTCCTCATCTCCCACTGGA
>NW_026776278.1:0-56167 GCF_030936135.1 Gavia stellata | reverse complement strand
AGAGGTTACCAGTGGGAGATGAGGACCAGCAAGAGCTTTCAGGGCTGGCACCATTAGTGTAGGAGCAATCGCTGGACGTTCACAACATCGGTGTTGAATTTTCGGCAGATTGAGCAGGAGAGGCTGTGTACGTTGGAAGTTTTAGTAGGCTAAACAAGTTCAGAGGCCAAGTGTTTGTGGTTCGTTTGAGAGGTTACCAGTGGGAGATGAGGACCAGCAAGAGCTTTCAGGGCTGGCACCTTTAGTGTAGGAGCAATCGCTGGACGTTTTCAATTTCGGAGTTGAGCTCTGGCCAGATTGATCAGGAGAGGCTGTGTACGTTGGAAGTTTTAGTAGGCTAAACAAGTTCAGAGGCCAAGTGTTTGTGGTTCGTTTGAGAGGTTACCAGTGGGAGATGAGGACCAGCAAGAGCTTTCAGGGCTGGCACCTTTAGTGTAGGAGCAATCGCTGGACGTTCGCAATTTCGGTGTTGAGCTCTGGCCAGATTGAGCAGGAGAGGCAGTGTACGTTGGAAGTTTTAGTAGGCTAAACAAGTTCAGAGGCCAAGTGTTTGTGGTTCGTTTGAGAGGTTACCAGTGGGAGATGAGGACCAGCAAGAGCTTTCAGGGCTGGCACCTTTAGTGTAGGAGCAATCGCTGGACGTTCGCAATTTCGGTGTTGAGCTCTGGGCAGATTGAGCAGGAGAGGCTGTGTACGTTGGAAGTTTTAGTAGGCTATACGAGTTCAGAGGCCAAGTGTTTGTGGTTCGTTTGAGAGGTTACCAGTGGGAGATGAGGACCAGCAAGAGCTTTCAGGGCTGGCACCTTTAGTGTAGGAGCAATCGCTGGACGTTCACAACATCGGTGTTGAATTTTGGGCAGATTGAGCAGGAGAGGCTGTGTACGTTGGAAGTTTTAGTAGGCTAAACAAGTTCAGAGGCCAAGTGTTTGTGGTTCGTTTGAGAGGTTACCAGTGGGAGATGAGGACCAGCAAGAGCTTTCAGGGCTGGCACCTTTAGTGTAGGAGCAATCGCTGGACGTTTGCAATTTCGGTGTTGAGCTCTGGCCAGATTGAGCAGGAGAGGCTGTGTCCGTTGGAAGTTTTAGTAGGCTAAACAAGTTCAGAGGCCAAGTGTTTGTGGTTCGTTTGAGAGGTTACCAGTGGGAGATGAGGACCAGCAAGAGCTTTCAGGGCTGGCACCTTTAGTGTAGGAGCAATCCCTGGACGTTCACAACATCGGTGTTGAGCTCTGGCCAGATTGAGCAGGAGAGGCTGTGTACGTTGGAAGTTTTAGTAGGCTAAACAAGTTCAGAGGCCAAGTGTTTGTGGTTCGTTTGAGAGGTTACCAGTGGGAGATGAGGACCAGCAAGAGCTTTCAGGGCTGGCACCTTTAGTGTAGGAGCAATCGCTGGACGTTCACAACATCGGTGTTGAATTTTGGGCAGATTGAGCAGGAGAGGCTGTGTACGTTGGAAGTTTTAGTAGGCTAAACAAGTTCAGAGGCCAAGTGTTTGTGGTTCGTTTGAGAGGTTACCAGTGGGAGATGAGGACCAGCAAGAGCTTTCAGGGCTGGCACCTTTAGTGTAGGAGCAATCGCTGGACGTTCACAACATCGGTGTTGAATTTTGGGCAGATTGAGCAGGAGAGGCTGTGTACGTTGGAAGTTTTAGTAGGCTAAACAAGTTCAGAGGCCAAGTGTTTGTGGTTCGTTTGAGAGGCTACCAGTGGGAGATGAGGACCAGCAAGAGCTTTCAGGGCTGGCACCCTTAGTGTAGGAGCAATCCCTGGACGTTCACAAGATCGGTGTTGAGTTTTGGGCAGATTGAGCAGGAGAGGCTGTGTACGTTGGAAGTTTTAGTAGGCTAAACAAGTTCAGAGGCCAAGTGTTTGTGGTTCGTTTGAGAGGTTACCAGTGGGAGATGAGGACCAGCAAGAGCTTTCAGGGCTGGCACCTTTAGTGTAGGAGCAATCGCTGGACGTTCGCAATTTCGGTGTTGAGCTCTGGGCAGATTGAGCAGGAGAGGCTGTGTACGTTGGAAGTTTTAGTAGGCTAAACAAGTTCGGAGGCCAAGTGTTTGTGGTTCGTTTGAGAGGTTACCAGTGGGAGATGAGGACCAGCAAGAGCTTTCAGGGCTGGCACCTTTAGTGTAGGAGCTATCGCTGGACGTTCGCAATTTCGGTGTTGAGCTCTGGCCAGATTGAGCAGGAGAGGCTGTGTACGTTGGAAGTTTTAGTAGGCTAAACAAGTTCAGAGGCCAAGTGTTTGTGGTTTCGTTTGAGAGGTTACCAGTGGGAGATGAGGACCAGCAAGAGCTTTCCAGGGCTGGCACCATTAGTGTAGGAGCAATCGCTGGACGTTCGCAATTTCGGTGTTGAGCTCTGGCCAGACTGAGGAGGAGAGGCTGTGTACGTTGGAAGTTTTAGTAGGCTAAACAAGTTCAGAGGCCAAGTGTTTGTGGTTCGTTTGAGAGGTTACCAGTGGGAGATGAGGACCAGCAAGAGCTTTCAGGGCTGGCACCATTAGTGTAGGAGCAATCGCTGGACGTTCACAACATCGGTGTTGAATTTTGGGCAGATTGAGCAGGAGAGGCTGTGTACGTTGGAAGTTTTAGTAGGCTAAACAAGTTCAGAGGCCAAGTGTTTTGTGGTTTCGTTTGAGAGGTTACCAGTGGGAGATGAGTACCAGCAAGAGCTTTCAGGGCTGGCACCTTTAGTGTAGGAGCAATCGCTGGACGTTTGCAATTTCGGTGTTGAGCTCTGTCCAGATTGAGCAGGAGAGGCTGTGTCCGTTGGAAGTTTTAGTAGGCTAAACAAGTTCAGAGGCCAAGTGTTTGTGGTTCGTTTGAGAGGTTACCAGTGGGAGATGAGGACCAGCAAGAGCTTTCAGGGCTGGCACCTTTAGTCCTTTAGTGTAGGAGCAATCCCTGGACGTTCACAACATCGGTGTTGAGCTCTGGCCAGATTGAGCAGGAGAGGCTGTGTACGTTGGAAGTTTTAGTAGGCTAAACAAGTTCAGAGGCCAAGTGTTTGTGGTTCGTTTGAGAGGTTACCAGTGGGAGATGAGGACCAGCAAGAGCTTTCAGGGCTGGCACCTTTAGTGTAGGAGCAATCGCTGGACGTTCGCAATTTCGGTGTTGAGCTCTGGGCAGATTGAGCAGGAGAGGCTGTGTACGTTGGAAGTTTTAGTAGGCTATACGAGTTCAGAGGCCAAGTGTTTGTGGTTCGTTTGAGAGGTTACCAGTGGGAGATGAGGACCAGCAAGAGCTTTCAGGGCTGGCACCTTTAGTGTAGGAGCAATCGCTGGACGTTCACAACATCGGTGTTGAATTTTTGGGCAGATTGAGCAGGAGAGGCTGTGTACGTTGGAAGTTTTAGTAGGCTAAACAAGTTCAGAGGCCAAGTGTTTGTGGTTCGTTTGAGAGGTTACCAGTGGGAGATGAGGACCAGCAAGAGCTTTCAGGGCTGGCACCTTTAGTGTAGGAGCAATCGCTGGACGTTTGCAATTTCGGTGTTGAGCTCTGGCCAGATTGAGCAGGAGAGGCTGTGTCCGTTGGAAGTTTTAGTAGGCTAAACAAGTTCAGAGGCCAAGTGTTTGTGGTTCGTTTGAGAGGTTACCAGTGGGAGATGAGGACCAGCAAGAGCTTTCAGGGCTGGCACCTTTAGTGTAGGAGCAATCCCTGGACGTTCACAACATCGGTGTTGAGCTCTGGCCAGATTGAGCAGGAGAGGCTGTGTACGTTGGAAGTTTTAGTAGGCTAAACAAGTTCAGAGGCCAAGTGTTTGTGGTTCGTTTGAGAGGTTACCAGTGGGAGATGAGGACCAGCAAGAGCTTTCAGGGCTGGCACCTTTAGTGTAGGAGCAATCGCTGGACGTTCACAACATCGGTGTTGAATTTTGGGCAGATTGAGCAGGAGAGGCTGTGTACGTTGGAAGTTTTAGTAGGCTAAACAAGTTCAGAGGCCAAGTGTTTGTGGTTCGTTTGAGAGGTTACCAGTGGGAGATGAGGACCAGCAAGAGCTTTCAGGGCTGGCACCTTTAGTGTAGGAGCAATCGCTGGACGTTCACAACATCGGTGTTGAATTTTGGGCAGATTGAGCAGGAGAGGCTGTGTACGTTGGAAGTTTTAGTAGGCTAAACAAGTTCAGAGGCCAAGTGTTTGTGGTTCGTTTGAGAGGTTACCAGTGGGAGATGAGGACCAGCAAGAGCTTTCAGGGCTGGCACCCTTAGTGTAGGAGCAATCCCTGGACGTTCGCAATTTCGGTGTTGAATTTTGGCCAGATTGAGCAGGAGAGGCTGTGTACGTTGGAAGTTTTAGTAGGCTAAACAAGTTCAGAGGCCAAGTGTTTGTGGTTCGTTTGAGAGGTTACCAGTGGGAGATGAGGACCAGCAAGAGCTTTCAGGGCTGGCACCTTTAGTGTAGGAGCAATCGCTGGACGTTCGCAATTTCGGTGTTGAGCTCTGGGCAGATTGAGCAGGAGAGGCTGTGTACGTTGGAAGTTTTAGTAGGCTAAACAAGTTCGGAGGCCAAGTGTTTGTGGTTCGTTTGAGAGGTTACCAGTGGGAGATGAGGACCAGCAAGAGCTTTCAGGGCTGGCACCTTTAGTGTAGGAGCTATCGCTGGACGTTCGCAATTTCGGTGTTGAGCTCTGGCCAGATTGAGCAGGAGAGGCTGTGTACGTTGGAAGTTTTAGTAGGCTAAACAAGTTCAGAGGCCAAGTGTTTGTGGTTCGTTTGAGAGGTTACCAGTGGGAGATGAGGACCAGCAAGAGCTTTCAGGGCTGGCACCATTAGTGTAGGAGCAATCGCTGGACGTTCGCAATTTCGGTGTTGAGCTCTGGCCAGACTGAGGAGGAGAGGCTGTGTACGTTGGAAGTTTTAGTAGGCTAAACAAGTTCAGAGGCCAAGTGTTTGTGGTTCGTTTGAGAGGTTACCAGTGGGAGATGAGGACCAGCAAGAGCTTTCAGGGCTGGCACCATTAGTGTAGGAGCAATCGCTGGACGTTCACAACATCGGTGTTGAATTTTGGGCAGATTGAGCAGGAGAGGCTGTGTACGTTGGAAGTTTTAGTAGGCTAAACAAGTTCAGAGGCCAAGTGTTTGTGGTTCGTTTGAGAGGTTACCAGTGGGAGATGAGTACCAGCAAGAGCTTTCAGGGCTGGCACCTTTAGTGTAGGAGCAATCGCTGGACGTTTGCAATTTCGGTGTTGAGCTCTGTCCAGATTGAGCAGGAGAGGCTGTGTCCGTTGGAAGTTTTAGTAGGCTAAACAAGTTCAGAGGCCAAGTGTTTGTGGTTCGTTTGAGAGGTTACCAGTGGGAGATGAGGACCAGCAAGAGCTTTCAGGGCTGGCACCTTTAGTGTAGGAGCAATCCCTGGACGTTCACAACATCGGTGTTGAGCTCTGGCCAGATTGAGCAGGAGAGGCTGTGTACGTTGGAAGTTTTAGTAGGCTAAACAAGTTCAGAGGCCAAGTGTTTGTGGTTCGTTTGAGAGGTTACCAGTGGGAGATGAGGACCAGCAAGAGCTTTCAGGGCTGGCACCTTTAGTGTAGGAGCAATCGCTGGACGTTCGCAATTTCGGTGTTGAGCTCTGGGCAGATTGAGCAGGAGAGGCTGTGTACGTTGGAAGTTTTAGTAGGCTATACGAGTTCAGAGGCCAAGTGTTTGTGGTTCGTTTGAGAGGTTACCAGTGGGAGATGAGGACCAGCAAGAGCTTTCAGGGCTGGCACCTTTAGTGTAGGAGCAATCGCTGGACGTTCACAACATCGGTGTTGAATTTTGGGCAGATTGAGCAGGAGAGGCTGTGTACGTTGGAAGTTTTAGTAGGCTAAACAAGTTCAGAGGCCAAGTGTTTGTGGTTCGTTTGAGAGGTTACCAGTGGGAGATGAGGACCAGCAAGAAGCTTTCAGGGCTGGCACCTTTAGTGTAGGAGCAATCGCTGGACGTTTGCAATTCGGTGTTGAGCTCTGGCCAGATTGAGCAGGAGAGGCTGTGTCCGTTGGAAGTTTTAGTAGGCTAAACAAGTTCAGAGGCCAAGTGTTTGTGGTTCGTTTGAGAGGTTACCAGTGGGAGATGAGGACCAGCAAGAGCTTTCAGGGCTGGCACCTTTAGTGTAGGAGCAATCGCTGGACCGTTCGCAACATCGGTGTTGAGCTCTGGCCAGATTGAGCAGGAGAGGCTGTGTACGTTGGAAGTTTTAGTAGGCTAAACAAGTTCAGAGGCCAAGTGTTTGTGGTTCGTTTGAGAGGTACCAGTGGGAGATGAGGACCAGCAAGAGCTTTCAGGGCTGGCACCTTAGTGTAGGAGCAATCGCTGGACGTTCACAACATCGGTGTTGAATTTTGGGCAGATTGAGCAGGAGAGGCTGTGTACGTTGGAAGTTTTAGTAGGCTAAACAAGTTCAGAGGCCAAGTGTTTGTGGTTCGTTTGAGAGGTTACCAGTGGGAGATGAGAGACCAACCAGCAAGAGCTTTCAGGGCTGGTACCTTTAGTGTAGGAGCAATCGCTGGACGTTCACAACATCGTGTTGAATTTTGGGCAGATTGAGCAGGAGAGGCTGTGTACGTTGGAAGTTTTAGTAGGCTAAACAAGTTCAGAGGCCAAGTGTTTGTGGTTCGTTTGAGAGGTTACCAGTGGGAGATGAGGACCAGCAAGAGCTTTCAGGGCTGGCACCTTTAGTGTAGGAGCAATCGCTGGACGTTCACAACATCGGTGTTGAATTTTGGGCAGATTGAGCAGGAGAGGCTGTGTACGTTGGAAGTTTTAGTAGGCTAAACAAGTTCAGAGGCCAAGTGTTTGTGGTTCGTTTGAGAGGTTACCAGTGGGAGATGAGAACCAGCAAGAGCTTTCAGGGCTGGGCACCTTTAGTGTAGGAGCAATCGCTGGACGTTCGCAATTTCGGTGTTGAGCTCTGGCCAGATTGAGCAGGAGAGGCAGTGTACGTTGGAAGTTTTAGTAGGCTAAACAAGTTCAGAGGCCAAGTGTTTGTGGTTCGTTTGAGAGGTTACCAGTGGGAGATGAGGACCAGCAAGAGCTTTCAGGGCTGGCACCTTTAGTGTAGGAGCAATCCCTGGACGTTCACAACATCGGTGTTGAATTTTGGGCAGATTGAGCAGGAGAGGCTGTGTACGTTGGAAGTTTTAGTAGGCTAAACAAGTTCAGAGGCCAAGTGTTTGTGGTTCGTTTGAGAGGTTACCAGTGGGAGATGAGGACCAGCAAGAGCTTTCAGGGCTGGCACCTTTAGGTGTAGCTAGCAATCCTGGACGTTCGCAATTTTGGTGTTGAGCTCTGGCCAGATTGAGCAGGAGAGGCTGTGTACGTTGGAAGTTTTAGTAGGCTAAACAAGTTCAGAGGCCAAGTGTTTGTGGTTCGTTTGAGAGGTTACCAGTGGGAGATGAGGACCAGCAAGAGTTTTCAGGGCTGGCACCATTAGTGTAGGAGCAATCGCTGGACGTTCGCAGTTTCGGTGTTGAATTTTGGGCGGATTGAGCAGGAGAGGCTGTGTAACGTTGGAAGTTTTAGTAGGGCTAAACAAGTTCAGAGGCCAAGTGTTTGTGGTTCGTTTGAGAGGTTACCAGTGGGAGATGAGGACCAGCAAGAGCTTTCAGGCTGGCACCTTTAGTGTAGGAGCAATCCCTGGACGTTCACAACATCGGTGTTGAATTTTGGGCAGATTGAGCAGGAGAGGCTGTGTACGTTGGAAGTTTTAGTAGCCTAAACAAGTTCAGAGGCCAAGTGTTTGTGGTTCGTTTGAGAGTTACCAGTGGGAGATGAGGACCAGCAAGAGCTTTCAGGGCTGGCACCATTAGTGTAGGAGCAATCGCTGGACGTTCGCAATTTCGGTGTTGAATTTGGGCAGATGGAGCAGGAGAGGCTGTGTACGTTGGAAGTTTTAGTAGGCTAAACAAGTTCAGAGGCCAAGTGTTTTGTGGTTCGTTTGAGAGGTTTACCAGTGGGAGATGAGGACCAGCAAGAGCTTTCAGGGCTGGCACCTTTAGTGTAGGAGCAATCCCTGGACGTTTGCAATTACGGTGTTGAATTTTGGGCAGATTGAGCAGGAGAGGCTGTGTACGTTGGAAGTTTTAGTAGGCTAAAACAAGTTCAGAGGCCAAGTGTTTGTGGTTCGTTTGAGAGGTTACCAGTGGGAGATGAGGACCAGCAAGAGCTTTCAGGGCTGGCACCTTTAGTGTAAGAGCAATTGCGGGACGTTCGCAATTTCGGTGTTGAGCTCTGGCCAGATTGAGCAGGAGAGGCTGTGTACGTTGGAAGTTTTAGTAGGCTAAACAAGTTCAGAGGCCAAGTGTTTGTGGTTCGTTTGAGAGGTTACCAGTGGGAGATGAGGACCAGCAAGAGCTTTCAGGGCTGGCACCATTAGTGTAGGAGCAATCGCTGGACGTTCGCAATTTCGGTGTTGAGCTCTGGCCAGATTGAGCAGGAGAGGCTGTGTACGTTGGAAGTTTTAGTAGGCTAAACAAGTTCAGAGGCCAAGTGTTTGTGGTTCGTTTGAGAGGTTACCAGTGGGAGATGAGGACCAGCAAGAGCTTTCAGGGCTGGCACCTTTAGTGTAGGAACAATCCCTGGACGTTCACAACATCGGTGTTGAGCTCTGGCCAGATTGAGCAGGAGAGGCTGTGTACGTTGGAAGTTTTAGTAGGCTAAACAAGTTTCAGAGGCCAAGTGTTTGTGGTTCGTTTGAGAGGTTACCAGTGGGATATGAGGACCAGCAAGAGCTTTCAGGGCTGGCACCTTTAGTGTAGGAGCAATCCCTGGACGTTCACAACATCGGTGTTGAATTTTGGGCAGATTGAGCAGGAGAGGCTGTGTACGTTGGAAGTTTTAGTAGGCTAAACAAGTTCAGAGGCCAAGTGTTTGTGGTTCGTTTGAGAGGTTACCAGTGGGAGATGAGGACCAGCAAGAGCTTTCAGGGCTGGCACCTTTAGTGTAGGAGCAATCGCTGGACGTTCGCAATTACGGTGTTGAATTTTGGGCAGATTGAGCAGGAGAGGCTGTGTACGTTGGAAGTTTTAGTAGGCTAAACAAGTTCAGAGGCCAAGTGTTTGTGGTTCGTTTGAGAGGTTACCAGTGGGAGATGAGGACCAGCAAGAGCTTTCAGGGCTGGCACCTTTAGTGTAAGAGCAATTGCGGGACGTTCGCAATTTCGGTGTTGAGCTCTGGCCAGATTGAGCAGGAGAGGCTGTGTACGTTGGAAGTTTTAGTAGGCTAAACAAGTTCAGAGGCCAAGTGTTTGTGGTTCGTTTGAGAGGTTACCAGTGGGAGATGAGGACCAGCAAGAGCTTTCAGGGCTGGCACCATTAGTGTAGGAGCAATCGCTGGACGTTCGCAATTTCGGTGTTGAGCTCTTGCCAGATTGAGCAGGAGAGGCTGTGTACGTTGGAAGTTTTAGTAGGCTAAACAAGTTCAGAGGCCAAGTGTTTGTGGTTCGTTTGAGAGGTTACCAGTGGGAGATGAGGACCAGCAAGAGCTTTCAGGGCTGGCACCTTTAGTGTAGGAGCAATCCCTGGACGTTCACAACATCGGTGTTGAGTTTTGGCCAGATTGAGCAGGAGAGGCTGTGTACGTTGGAAGTTTTAGTAGGCTAAACAAGTTTCAGAGGCCAAGTGTTTGTGGTTCGTTTGAGAGGTTTACCAGTGGGAGATGAGGACCAGCAAGAGCTTTCAGGGGCTGGCACCTTTAGTGTAGGAGCAATCGCTGGACGTTCGCAATTACGGTGTTGAATTTTGGGCAGATTGAGCAGGAGAGGCTGTGTACGTTGGAAGTTTTAGTAGGCTAAACAAGTTCAGAGGCCAAGTGTTTGTGGTTCGTTTGAGAGGTTACCAGTGGGAGATGAGGACCAGCAAGAGCTTTCAGGGCTGGCACCTTTAGTGTAGGAGCAATCGCTGGACGTTCGCAATTTCGGTGTTGAGCTCTGGGCAGATTGAGCAGGAGAGGCTGTGTACGTTGGAAGTTTTAGTAGGCTAAACAAGTTCAGAGGCCAAGTGTTTGTGGTTCGTTTGAGAGGTTACCAGTGGAGATGAGGACCAGCAAGAGCTTTCAGGGCTGGCACCTTTAGTGTAGGAGCAATCGCTGGACGTTCACAACATCGGTGTTGAATTTTGGGCAGATTGAGCAGGAGAGGCTGTGTACGTTGGAAGTTTTAGTAGGCTAAACAAGTTCAGAGGCCAAGTGTTTTGTGGTTCGTTTGAGAGGTTACCAGTGGGAGATGAGGACCAGCAAGAGCTTTCAGGGCTGGCACCTTTAGTGTAGGAGCAATCGCTGGACGTTCACAACATCGGTGTTGAATTTTGGGCAGATTGAGCAGGAGAGGCTGTGTACGTTGGAAGTTTTAGTAGGCTAAACAAGTTCAGAGGCCAAGTGTTTGTGGTTCGTTTGAGAGGTTACCAGTGGGAGATGAGGGACCAGCAAGAGCTTTCAGGGCTGGCACCCTTAGTGTAGGAGCAATCCTGGACGTTCACAACATCGGTGTTGAGTTTTGGACACATTGAGCAGGAGAGGCTGTGTACGTTGGAAGTTTTAGTAGGCTAAACAAGTTCAGAGGCCAAGTGTTTGTGGTTCGTTTGAGAGGTTACCAGTGGGAGATGAGGACCAGCAAGAGCTTTCAGGGCTGGCACCTTTAGTGTAGGAGCAATCGCTGGACGTTCGCAATTTCGGGTGTTGAGCTCTGGCCAGGTTGAGCAGGAGAGGCTGTGTACGTTGGAAGTTTTAGTAGGCTAAACAAGTTCGGAGGCCAAGTGTTTGTGGTTCGTTTGAGAGGTTACCAGTGGGAGATGAGGAACCAGCAAGAGCTTTCAGGGCTGGCACCTTTAGTGTAGGAGCAATCCCTGGACGTTCGCATTTCGGTGTTGAGCTCTGGGCAGATTGAGCAGAGAGGCTGTGTACGTTGGAAGTTTTAGTAGGCTATACGAGTTCAGAGGCCAAGTGTTTGTGGTTCGTTTGAGAGGTTACCAGTGGGAGATGAGGACCCAGCAAGAGCTTTCAGGGCTGGCACCTTTAGTGTAGGAGCAATCGCTGGACGTTCTCAACATCGGTGTTGAATTTTGGGCAGATTGAGCAGGAGAGGCTGTGTACGTTGGAAGTTTTAGTAGGCTAAACAAGTTCAGAGGCCAAGTGTTTGTGGTTCGTTTGAGAGGTTACCAGTGGGAGATGAGGACCAGCAAGAGCTTTCAGGGCTGGCACCTTTAGTGTAGGAGCAATCGCTGGACGTTTGCAATTTCGGTGTTGAGCTCTGGCCAGATGAGCAGGAGAGGCTGTGTCCGTTGGAAGTTTTAGTAGGCTAAACAAGTTCAGAGGCCAAGTGTTTGTGGTTCGTTTGAGAGGTTACCAGTGGGAGATGAGGACCCAGCAAGAGCTTTCAGGGCTGGCACCTTTAGTGTAGGAGCAATCCCTGGACGTTCACAACATCGGTGTTGAGCTCTGGCCAGATTGAGCAGGAGAGGCTGTGTACGTTTGGAAGTTTTAGTAGGCTAAACAAGTTCAGAGGCCAAGTGTTTGTGGTTCGTTTGAGAGGTTACCAGTGGGAGATGAGGACCAGCAAGAGCTTTCAGGGCTGGCACCTTTAGTGTAGGAGCAATCGCTGGACGTTCACAACATCGGTGTTGAATTTTGGCAGATTGAGCAGGAGAGGCTGTGTACGTTGGAAGTTTTAGTAGGCTAAACAAGTTCAGAGGCCAAGTGTTTGTGGTTCGTTTGAGAGGTTACCAGTGGGAGATGAGGACCAGCAAGAGCTTTCAGGGCTGGCACCTTTTAGTGTAGGAGCAATCGCTGGACGTTCACAACATCGGTGTTGAATTTTGGGCAGATTGAGCAGGAGAGGCTGTGTACGTTGGAAGTTTTAGTAGGCTAAACAAGTTCAGAGGCAAGTGTTTGTGGTTCGTTTGAGAGGTTACCAGTGGGAGATGAGGACCAGCAAGAGCTTTCAGGGCTGGCACCTTTAGTGTAGGAGCAATCGCTGGACGTTCACAACATCGGTGTTGAATTTTGGGGCAGATTGAGCAGGAGAGGCTGTGTACGTTGAAGTTTTAGTAGGCTAAACAAGTTCAGAGGCCAAGTGTTTGTGGTTCGTTTGAGAGGTTACCAGTGGGAGATGAGGACCAGCAAGAGCTTTCAGGGCTGGCACCTTTAGTGTAGGAGCAATCGCTGGACGTTTGCAATTTCGGTGTTGAGCTCTGGCCAGATTGAGCAGGAGAGGCTGTGTACGTTGGAAGTTTTAGTAGGCTAAACAAGTTCAGAGGGCCAAGTGTTTGTGTTCGTTTGAGAGGTTACCAGTGGGAGATGAGGACCAGCAAGAGCTTTCAGGGCTGGCACCTTTAGTGTAGGAGCAATCGCTGGACGTTCACAACATCGGTGTTGAATTTTGGGCAGATTGAGCAGGAGAGGCTGTGTACGTTGGAAGTTTTTAGTAGGCTAAACAAGTTCAGAGGCCAAGTGTTTGTGGTTCGTTTGAGAGGTTACCAGTGGGAGATGAGGACCAGCAAGAGCTTTCAGGGCTGGCACCTTTAGTGTAGCAGCAATCCCTGGACGTTCGCAATTTCGATGTTGATCTCTGGGCAGATTGAGCAGGAGAGGCTGTGTACGTTGGAAGTTTTAGTAGCCTAAACAAGTTCAGAGGCCAAGTGTTTGTGGTTCGTTTGAGAGGTTACCAGTGGGAGATGAGGACCAGCAAGAGTTTTCAGGGCTGGCACCATTAGTGTAGGAGCAATCGCTGGACGTTCGCAGGTTTCGGTGTTGAATTTTGGGCGGATTGAGCAGGAGAGGCTGTGTACGTTGGAAGTTTAGTAGGCTAAACAAGTTCAGAGGCCAAGTGTTTTGTGGTTCGTTTTGAGAGGTTACCAGTGGGAGATGAGGACCAGCAAGAGCTTTCAGGGCTGGCACCATTAGTGTAGGAGCAATCGCTGGACGTTCGCAATTTCGGTGTTGAATTTTGGGCAGATTGAGCAGGAGAGGCTGTGTACGTTGGAAGTTTTAGTAGGCTAAACAAGTTCAGAGGCCAAGTGTTTGTGGTTCGTTTGAGAGGTTACCAGTGGGAGATGAGGACCAGCAAGAGCTTTCAGGGCTGGCACCTTTACTGTAGGAGCAATCCCTGGACGTTCACAACATCGGTGTTGAATTTTGGGCAGATTGAGCAGGAGAGGCTGTGTACGTTGGAAGTTTTAGTAGGCCTAAACAAGTTCAGAGGCCAAGTGTTTGTGGTTCGTTTGAGAGGTTACCAGTGGGAGATGAGGACCAGCAAGAGCTTTCAGGGCTGGCACCTTTAGTGTAAGAGCAATTGCGGGACGTTCGCAATTTCGGTGTTGAGCTCTGGCCAGATTGAGCAGGAGAGGCTGTGTACGTTGGAAGTTTTAGTAGGCTAAACAAGTTCAGAGGCCAAGTGTTTGTGGTTCGTTTGAGAGGTTACCAGTGGGAGATGAGGACCAGCAAGAGCTTTCAGGGCTGGCACCATTAGTGTAGGAGCAATCGCTGGACGTTCGCAATTTCGGTGTTGAGCTCTGGCCAGATTGAGCAGGAGAGGCTGTGGTACGTTGGAAGTTTTAGTAGGCTAAACAAGTTCAGAGGCCAAGTGGTTTGTGGTTCGTTTGAGAGGTTACCAGTGGGAGATGAGGACCAGCAAGAGCTTTCAGGGCTGGCACCTTTAGTGTAGGGAACAATCCCTGGACGTTCACAACATCGGTGTTGAGGCTCTGGCCAGATTGAGCAGGAGAGGCTGTGTACGTTGGAAGTTTTAGTAGGCTAAACAAGTTCAGAGGCCAAGTGTTTGTGGTTCGTTTGAGAGGTTTACCAGTGGGAGATGAGGACCAGCAAGAGCTTTCAGGGCTGGCACCTTAGTGTAGGAGCAATCGCTGGACGTTCGCAATTTCGGTGTTGAGCTCTGGCCAGATTGAGCAGGAGAGGCTGTGTCCGTTGGAAGTTTTAGTAGGCTAAACAAGTTCAGAGGCCAAGTGTTTGTGGTTCGTTTTGAGAGGTTACCAGTGGGGAGATGAGGACCAGCAAGAGCTTTCAGGGCTGGCACCTTTAGTGTAGGAGCAATCGCTGGACGTTCGCAATTACGGTGTTGAATTTTGGGCAGATTGAGCAGGAGAGGCTGTGTACGTTGGAAGTTTTAGTAGGCTAAACAAGTTCAGAGGCCAAGTGTTTGTGGTTCGTTTGAGAGGTTACCAGTGGGAGATGAGGACCAGCAAGAGCTTTCAGGGCTGGCACCTTTAGTGTAAGAGCAATTGCGGGACGTTCGCAATTTCGGTGTTGAGCTCTGGCCAGATTGAGCAGGAGAGGGCTTGTGTACGTTGGAAGTTTTAGTAGGCTAAACAAGTTCAGAGGCCAAGTGTTTGTGGTTCGTTTGAGAGGTTACCAGTGGGAGATGAGGACCAGCAAGAGCTTTCAGGGCTGGCACCATTAGTGTAGGAGCAATCGCTGGACGTTCGCAATTTCGGTGTTGAGCTCTGGCCAGATTGAGCAGGAGAGGCTGTGTACGTTTGGAAGTTTTAGTAGGCTAAACAAGTTCAGAGGCCAAGTGTTTGTGGTTCGTTTGAGAGGTTACCAGTGGGAGATGAGGACCAGCAAGAGCTTTCAGGGCTGGCACCTTTAGTGTAGGAGCAATCCCTGGACGTTCACAACATCGGTGTTGAGTTTTGGACACATTGAGCAGGAGAGGCTGTGTACGTTGGAAGTTTTAGTAGGCTAAACAATTTCAGAGGCGCAAGTGTTTGTGGTTCGTTTTGAGAGGTTACCAGTGGGAGATGAGGACCAGCAAGAGCTTTCAGGGCTGGCACCTTTAGTGTAGGAGCAATCACTGGACGTTCGCAATTACGGTGTTGAATTTTGGGCAGATTGAGCAGGAGAGGCTGTGTACGTTGGAAGTTTTAGTAGGCTAAACAAGTTCAGAGGCCAAGTGTTGTGTGGTTCGTTTGAGAGGTTACCAGTGGGAGATGAGGACCAGCAAGAGCTTTCAGGGGCTGGCACCTTTAGTGTAGGAGCAATCGCTGGACGTTCGCAATTTCGGTGTTGAGCTCTGGCCAGATTGAGCAGGAGAGGCTGTGTACGTTGGAAGTTTTAGTAGGCTAAACAAGTTCAGAGGCCAAGTGTTTGTGGTTCGTTTGAGAGGTTACCAGTGGGAGATGAGGACCAGCAAGAGCTTTCAGGGCTGGCACCTTTAGTGTAGGAGCAATCGCTGGACGTTCACAACATCGGTGTTGAATTTTGGGCAGATTGAGCAGGAGAGGCTGTGTACGTTGGAAGTTTTAGTAGGCTAAACAAGTTCAGAGGCCAAGTGTTTGTGGTTCGTTTGAGAGGTTACCAGTGGGAGATGAGGACCAGCAAGAGCTTTCAGGGCTGGCACCTTTAGTGTATAGTGGGAGATGAGGACCAGCAAGAGCTTTCAGGGCTGGCACCTTTAGTGTAGGAGCAATCGCTGGACGTTCACAACATCGGTGTTGAATTTTGGGCAGATTGAGCAGGAGAGGCTGTGTACGTTGGAAGTTTTAGTAGGCTAAACAAGTTCAGAGGCCAAGTGTTTGTGGTTCGTTTGAGAGGTTACCAGTGGGAGATGAGGACCAGCAAGAGCTTTCAGGGCTGGCACCCTTAGTGTAGGAGCAAACCCTGGACGTTCACAACATCGGTGTTGAGTTTTGGACACATTGAGCAGGAGAGGCTGTGTACGTTGGAAGTTTTAGTAGGCTAAACAAGTTCAGAGGCCAAGTGTTTGTGGTTCGTTTGAGAGGTTACCAGTGGGAGATGAGGACCAGCAAGAGCTTTCAGGGCTGGCACCTTTAGTGTAGGAGCAATCGCTGGACGTTCGCAATTTCGGTGTTGAGCTCTGGCCAGGTTGAGCAGGAGAGGCTGTGTACGTTGGAAGTTTTAGTAGGCTAAACAAGTTCGGAGGCCAAGTGTTTGTGGTTCGTTTGAGAGGTTACCAGTGGGAGATGAGGACCAGCAAGAGCTTTCAGGGCTGGCACCTTTAGTGTAGGAGCTATCGCTGGACGTTTGCAATTTCGGTGTTGAGCTCTGGCCAGATTGAGCAGGAGAGGCTGTGTACGTTGGAAGTTTTAGTAGGCTAAACAAGTTCAGAGCCCAAGTGTTTGTGGTTCGTTTGAGAGGTTACCAGTGGGAGATGAGGACCAGCAAGAGCTTTCAGGGCTGGCACCATTAGTGTAGGAGCAATCGCTGGACGTTCGCAATTTCGGTGTTGAGCTCTGGCCAGACTGAGCAGGAGAGGCTGTGTACGTTGGAAGTTTTAGTAGGCTAAACAAGTTCAGAGGCCAAGTGTTTGTGGTTCGTTTGAGAGGTTACCAGTGGGAGATGAGGACCAGCAAGAGCTTTCAGGGCTGGCACCATTAGTGTAGGAGCAATCGCTGGACGTTCACAACATCGGTGTTGAATTTTCGGCAGATTGAGCAGGAGAGGCTGTGTACGTTGGAAGTTTTAGTAGGCTAAACAAGTTCAGAGGCCAAGTGTTTGTGGTTCGTTTGAGAGGTTACCAGTGGGAGATGAGGACCAGCAAGAGCTTTCAGGGCTGGCACCTTTAGTGTAGGAGCAATCGCTGGACGTTTTCAATTTCGGAGTTGAGCTCTGGCCAGATTGATCAGGAGAGGCTGTGTACGTTGGAAGTTTTAGTAGGCTAAACAAGTTCAGAGGCCAAGTGTTTGTGGTTCGTTTGAGAGGTTACCAGTGGGAGATGAGGACCAGCAAGAGCTTTCAGGGCTGGCACCTTTAGTGTAGGAGCAATCGCTGGACGTTCGCAATTTCGGTGTTGAGCTCTGGGCAGATTGAGCAGGAGAGGCTGTGTACGTTGGAAGTTTTAGTAGGCTATACGAGTTCAGAGGCCAAGTGTTTGTGGTTCGTTTGAGAGGTTACCAGTGGGAGATGAGGACCAGCAAGAGCTTTCAGGGCTGGCACCTTTAGTGTAGGAGCAATCGCTGGACGTTCACAACATCGGTGTTGAATTTTGGGCAGATTGAGCAGGAGAGGCTGTGTACGTTGGAAGTTTTAGTAGGCTAAACAAGTTCAGAGGCCAAGTGTTTGTGGTTCGTTTGAGAGGTTACCAGTGGGAGATGAGGACCAGCAAGAGCTTTCAGGGCTGGCACCTTTAGTGTAGGAGCAATCCCTGGACGTTCGCAATTTCGGTGTTGAATTTTGCCAGATTGAGCAGGAGAGGCTGTGTACGTTGGAAGTTTTAGTAGGCTAAACAAGTTCAGAGGCCAAGTGTTTGTGGTTCGTTTGAGAGGTTACCAGTGGGAGATGAGGACCAGCAAGAGCTTTCAGGGCTGGCACCATTAGTGTAGGAGCAATCGCTGGACGTTCGCAATTTCGGTGTTGAATTTTGGGCAGATGGAGCAGGAGAGGCTGTGTACGTTGGAAGTTTTAGTAGGCTAAACAAGTTCAGAGGCCAAGTGTTTGTGGTTCATTTGAGAGGTTACCAGTGGGAGATGAGGACCAGCAAGAGCTTTCAGGGCTGGCACCTTTACTGTAGGAGCAATCCCTGGACGTTCACAACATCGGTGTTGAATTTTGGGCAGATTGAGCAGGAGAGGCTGTGTACGTTGGAAGTTTTAGTAGGCTAAACAAGTTCAGAGGCCAAGTGTTTGTGGTTCGTTTGAGAGGTTACCAGTGGGAGATGAGGACCAGCAAGAGCTTTCAGGGCTGGCACCTTTAGTGTAAGAGCAATTGCGGGACGTTCGCAATTTCGGTGTTGAGCTCTGGCCAGATTGAGCAGGAGAGGCTGTGTACGTTGGAAGTTTTAGTAGGCTAAACAAGTTCAGAGGCCAAGTGTTTGTGGTTCGTTTGAGAGGTTACCAGTGGGAGATGAGGACCAGCAAGAGCTTTCAGGGCTGGCACCATTAGTGTAGGAGCAATCGCTGGACGTTCGCAATTTCGGTGTTGAGCTCTGGCCAGATTGAGCAGGAGAGGCTGTGTACGTTGGAAGTTTTAGTAGGCTAAACAAGTTCAGAGGCCAAGTGTTTGTGGTTCGTTTGAGAGGTTACCAGTGGGAGATGAGGACCAGCAAGAGCTTTCAGGGCTGGCACCTTTAGTGTAGGAACAATCCCTGGACGTTCACAACATCGGTGTTGAGCTCTGGCCAGATTGAGCAGGAGAGGCTGTGTACGTTGGAAGTTTTAGTAGGCTAAACAAGTTCAGAGGCCAAGTGTTTGTGGTTCGTTTGAGAGGTTACCAGTGGGAGATGAGGACCAGCAAGAGCTTTCAGGGCTGGCACCTTTAGTGTAGGAGCAATCGCTGGACGTTCGCAATTTCGGTGTTGAGCTCTGGCCAGATTGAGCAGGAGAGGCTGTGTCCGTTGGAAGTTTTAGTAGGCTAAACAAGTTCAGAGGCCAAGTGTTTGTGGTTCGTTTGAGAGGTTACCAGTGGGAGATGAGGACCAGCAAGAGCTTTCAGGGCTGGCACCTTTAGTGTAAGAGCAATTGCGGGACGTTCGCAATTTCGGTGTTGAGCTCTGGCCAGATTGAGCAGGAGAGGCTGTGTACGTTGGAAGTTTTAGTAGGCTAAACAAGTTCAGAGGCCAAGTGTTTGTGGTTCGTTTGAGAGGTTACCAGTGGGAGATGAGGACCAGCAAGAGCTTTCAGGGCTGGCACCATTAGTGTAGGAGCAATCGCTGGACGTTCGCAATTTCGGTGTTGAGCTCTGGCCAGATTGAGCAGGAGAGGCTGTGTACGTTGGAAGTTTTAGTAGGCTAAACAAGTTCAGAGGCCAAGTGTTTGTGGTTCGTTTGAGAGGTTACCAGTGGGAGATGAGGACCAGCAAGAGCTTTCAGGGCTGGCACCTTTAGTGTAGGAGCAATCCCTGGACGTTCACAACATCGGTGTTGAGTTTTGGACACATTGAGCAGGAGAGGCTGTGTACGTTGGAAGTTTTAGTAGGCTAAACAAGTTCAGAGGCCAAGTGTTTGTGGTTCGTTTGAGAGGTTACCAGTGGGAGATGAGGACCAGCAAGAGCTTTCAGGGCTGGCACCTTTAGTGTAGGAGCAATCGCTGGACGTTCGCAATTACGGTGTTGAATTTTGGGCAGATTGAGCAGGAGAGGCTGTGTACGTTGGAAGTTTTAGTAGGCTAAACAAGTTCAGAGGCCAAGTGTTTGTGGTTCGTTTGAGAGGTTACCAGTGGGAGATGAGGACCAGCAAGAGCTTTCAGGGCTGGCACCTTTAGTGTAGGAGCAATCGCTGGACGTTCGCAATTTCGGTGTTGAGCTCTGGCCAGATTGAGCAGGAGAGGCTGTGTACGTTGGAAGTTTTAGTAGGCTAAACAAGTTCAGAGGCCAAGTGTTTGTGGTTCGTTTGAGAGGTTACCAGTGGGAGATGAGGACCAGCAAGAGCTTTCAGGGCTGGCACCTTTAGTGTAGGAGCAATCGCTGGACGTTCACAACATCGGTGTTGAATTTTGGGCAGATTGAGCAGGAGAGGCTGTGTACGTTGGAAGTTTTAGTAGGCTAAACAAGTTCAGAGGCCAAGTGTTTGTGGTTCGTTTGAGAGGTTACCAGTGGGAGATGAGGACCAGCAAGAGCTTTCAGGGCTGGCACCTTTAGTGTAGGAGCAATCGCTGGACGTTCACAACATCGGTGTTGAGCTCTGGCCAGGTTGAGCAGGAGAGGCTGTGTACGTTGGAAGTTTTAGTAGGCTAAACAAGTTCGGAGGCCAAGTGTTTGTGGTTCGTTTGAGAGGTTACCAGTGGGAGATGAGGACCAGCAAGAGCTTTCAGGGCTGGCACCATTAGTGTAGGAGCAATCGCTGGACGTTCGCAATTTCGGTGTTGAGCTCTGGCCAGACTGAGCAGGAGAGGCTGTGTACGTTGGAAGTTTTAGTAGGCTAAACAAGTTCAGAGGCCAAGTGTTTGTGGTTCGTTTGAGAGGTTACCAGTGGGAGATGAGGACCAGCAAGAGCTTTCAGGGCTGGCACCATTAGTGTAGGAGCAATCGCTGGACGTTCACAACATCGGTGTTGAATTTTCGGCAGATTGAGCAGGAGAGGCTGTGTACGTTGGAAGTTTTAGTAGGCTAAACAAGTTCAGAGGCCAAGTGTTTGTGGTTCGTTTGAGAGGTTACCAGTGGGAGATGAGGACCAGCAAGAGCTTTCAGGGCTGGCACCTTTAGTGTAGGAGCAATCGCTGGACGTTTTCAATTTCGGAGTTGAGCTCTGGCCAGATTGATCAGGAGAGGCTGTGTACGTTGGAAGTTTTAGTAGGCTAAACAAGTTCAGAGGCCAAGTGTTTGTGGTTCGTTTGAGAGGTTACCAGTGGGAGATGAGGACCAGCAAGAGCTTTCAGGGCTGGCACCTTTAGTGTAGGAGCAATCGCTGGACGTTCACAATTTCGGTGTTGAATTTTGGCCAGATTGAGCAGGAGAGGCAGTGTACGTTGGAAGTTTTAGTAGGCTAAACAAGTTCAGAGGCCAAGTGTTTGTGGTTCGTTTGAGAGGTTACCAGTGGGAGATGAGGACCAGCAAGAGCTTTCAGGGCTGGCACCTTTAGTGTAGGAGCAATCGCTGGACGTTCGCAATTTCGGTGTTGAGCTCTGGGCAGATTGAGCAGGAGAGGCTGTGTACGTTGGAAGTTTTAGTAGGCTATACGAGTTCAGAGGCCAAGTGTTTGTGGTTCGTTTGAGAGGTTACCAGTGGGAGATGAGGACCAGCAAGAGCTTTCAGGGCTGGCACCTTTAGTGTAGGAGCAATCGCTGGACGTTCACAACATCGGTGTTGAATTTTGGGCAGATTGAGCAGGAGAGGCTGTGTACGTTGGAAGTTTTAGTAGGCTAAACAAGTTCAGAGGCCAAGTGTTTGTGGTTCGTTTGAGAGGTTACCAGTGGGAGATGAGGACCAGCAAGAGCTTTCAGGGCTGGCACCTTTAGTGTAGGAGCAATCGCTGGACGTTTGCAATTTCGGTGTTGAGCTCTGGCCAGATTGAGCAGGAGAGGCTGTGTCCGTTGGAAGTTTTAGTAGGCTAAACAAGTTCAGAGGCCAAGTGTTTGTGGTTCGTTTGAGAGGTTACCAGTGGGAGATGAGGACCAGCAAGAGCTTTCAGGGCTGGCACCTTTAGTGTAGGAGCAATCGCTGGACGTTCACAACATCGGTGTTGAATTTTGGGCAGATTGAGCAGGAGAGGCTGTGTACGTTGGAAGTTTTAGTAGGCTAAACAAGTTCAGAGGCCAAGTGTTTGTGGTTCGTTTGAGAGGTTACCAGTGGGAGATGAGGACCAGCAAGAGCTTTCAGGGCTGGCACCTTTAGTGTAGGAGCAATCCCTGGACGTTCACAACATCGGTGTTGAATTTTGGGCAGATTGAGCAGGAGAGGCTGTGTACGTTGGAAGTTTTAGTAGGCTAAACAAGTTCAGAGGCCAAGTGTTTGTGGTTCGTTTGAGAGGTTACCAGTGGGAGATGAGGACCAGCAAGAGCTTTCAGGGCTGGCACCTTTAGTGTAGCAGCAATCCCTGGATGTTCGCAATTTCGATGTTGATCTCTGGGTCAGATTGAGCAGGAGAGGCTGTGTACGTTGGAAGTTTTAGTAGGCTAAACAAGTTCAGAGGCCAAGTGTTTGTGTTCGTTTGAGAGGTTACCAGTGGGAGATGAGGACCAGCAAGAGTTTTCAGGGCTGGCACCATTAGTGTAGGAGCAATCGCTGGACGTTCGCAGTTTCGGTGTTGAATTTTGGGCGGATTGAGCAGGAGAGGCTGTGTACGTTGGAAGTTTTAGTAGGCTAAACAAGTTCAGAGGCCAAGTGTTTGTGGTTCGTTTGAGAGGTTACCAGTGGGAGATGAGGACCAGCAAGAGCTTTCAGGGCTGGCACCTTTAGTGTAGGAGCAATCGCTGGACGTTCGCAATTACGGTGTTGAGTTTTGGCCAGATTGAGCAGGAGAGGCTGTGTACGTTGGAAGTTTTAGTAGGCTAAACAAGTTCAGAGGCCAAGTGTTTGTGGTTCGTTTGAGAGGTTACCAGTGGGAGATGAGGACCAGCAAGAGCTTTCAGGGCTGGCACCTTTAGTGTAAGAGCAATTGCGGGACGTTCGCAATTTCGGTGTTGAGCTCTGGCCAGATTGAGCAGGAGAGGCTGTGTACGTTGGAAGTTTTAGTAGGCTAAACAAGTTCAGAGGCCAAGTGTTTGTGGTTCGTTTGAGAGGTTACCAGTGGGAGATGAGGACCAGCAAGAGCTTTCAGGGCTGGCATCATTAGTGTAGGAGCAATCGCTGGACGTTCGCAATTTCGGTGTTGAGCTCTGGCCAGATTGAGCAGGAGAGGCTGTGTACGTTGGAAGTTTTAGTAGGCTAAACAAGTTCAGAGGCCAAGTGTTTGTGGTTCGTTTGAGAGGTTACCAGTGGGAGATGAGGACCAGCAAGAGCTTTCAGGGCTGGCACCTTTAGTGTAGGAGCAATCGCTGGACGTTCGCAATTACGGTGTTGAGTTTTGGGCAGATTGAGCAGGAGAGGCTGTGTACGTTGGAAGTTTTAGTAGGCTAAACAAGTTCAGAGGCCAAGTGTTTGTGGTTCGTTTGAGAGGTTACCAGTGGGAGATGAGGACCAGCAAGAGCTTTCAGGGCTGGCACCTTTAGTGTAGGAGCAATCGCTGGACGTTCGCAATTTCGGTGTTGAATTTTGGCCAGATTGAGCAGGAGAGGCAGTGTACGTTGGAAGTTTTAGTAGGCTAAACAAGTTCAGAGGCCAAGTGTTTGTGGTTCGTTTGAGAGGTTACCAGTGGGAGATGAGGACCAGCAAGAGCTTTCAGGGCTGGCACCTTTAGTGTAGGAGCAATCGCTGGACGTTCGCAATTTCGGTGTTGAGCTCTGGGCAGATTGAGCAGGAGAGGCTGTGTACGTTGGAAGTTTTAGTAGGCTATACGAGTTCAGAGGCCAAGTGTTTGTGGTTCGTTTGAGAGGTTACCAGTGGGAGATGAGGACCAGCAAGAGCTTTCAGGGCTGGCACCTTTAGTGTAGGAGCAATCGCTGGACGTTCACAACATCGGTGTTGAATTTTGGGCAGATTGAGCAGGAGAGGCTGTGTACGTTGGAAGTTTTAGTAGGCTAAACAAGTTCAGAGGCCAAGTGTTTGTGGTTCGTTTGAGAGGTTACCAGTGGGAGATGAGGACCAGCAAGAGCTTTCAGGGCTGGCACCTTTAGTGTAGGAGCAATCGCTGGACGTTTGCAATTTCGGTGTTGAGCTCTGGCCAGATTGAGCAGGAGAGGCTGTGTCCGTTGGAAGTTTTAGTAGGCTAAACAAGTTCAGAGGCCAAGTGTTTGTGGTTCGTTTGAGAGGTTACCAGTGGGAGATGAGGACCAGCAAGAGCTTTCAGGGCTGGCACCTTTAGTGTAGGAGCAATCGCTGGACGTTCACAACATCGGTGTTGAATTTTGGGCAGATTGAGCAGGAGAGGCTGTGTACGTTGGTAGTTTTAGTAGGCTAAACAAGTTCAGAGGCCAAGTGTTTGTGGTTCGTTTGAGAGGTTACCAGTGGGAGATGAGGACCAGCAAGAGCTTTCAGGGCTGGCACCTTTAGTGTAGGAGCAATCCCTGGACGTTCACAACATCGGTGTTGAATTTTGGGCAGATTGAGCAGGAGAGGCTGTGTACGTTGGAAGTTTTAGTAGGCTAAACAAGTTCAGAGGCCAAGTGTTTGTGGTTCGTTTGAGAGGTTACCAGTGGGAGATGAGGACCAGCAAGAGCTTTCAGGGCTGGCACCTTTAGTGTAGCAGCAATCCCTGGATGTTCGCAATTTCGATGTTGATCTCTGGGCAGATTGAGCAGGAGAGGCTGTGTACGTTGGAAGTTTTAGTAGGCTAAACAAGTTCAGAGGCCAAGTGTTTGTGGTTCGTTTGAGAGGTTACCAGTGGGAGATGAGGACCAGCAAGAGTTTTCAGGGCTGGCACCATTAGTGTAGGAGCAATCGCTGGACGTTCGCAGTTTCGGTGTTGAATTTTGGGCGGATTGAGCAGGAGAGGCTGTGTACGTTGGAAGTTTTAGTAGGCTAAACAAGTTCAGAGGCCAAGTGTTTGTGGTTCGTTTGAGAGGTTACCAGTGGGAGATGAGGACCAGCAAGAGCTTTCAGGGCTGGCACCTTTAGTGTAGGAGCAATCGCTGGACGTTCGCAATTACGGTGTTGAGTTTTGGCCAGATTGAGCAGGAGAGGCTGTGTACGTTGGAAGTTTTAGTAGGCTAAACAAGTTCAGAGGCCAAGTGTTTGTGGTTCGTTTGAGAGGTTACCAGTGGGAGATGAGGACCAGCAAGAGCTTTCAGGGCTGGCACCTTTAGTGTAAGAGCAATTGCGGGACGTTCGCAATTTCGGTGTTGAGCTCTGGCCAGATTGAGCAGGAGAGGCTGTGTACGTTGGAAGTTTTAGTAGGCTAAACAAGTTCAGAGGCCAAGTGTTTGTGGTTCGTTTGAGAGGTTACCAGTGGGAGATGAGGACCAGCAAGAGCTTTCAGGGCTGGCACCATTAGTGTAGGAGCAATCGCTGGACGTTCGCAATTTCGGTGTTGAGCTCTGGCCAGATTGAGCAGGAGAGGCTGTGTACGTTGGAAGTTTTAGTAGGCTAAACAAGTTCAGAGGCCAAGTGTTTGTGGTTCGTTTGAGAGGTTACCAGTGGGAGATGAGGACCAGCAAGAGCTTTCAGGGCTGGCACCTTTAGTGTAGGAGCAATCGCTGGACGTTCGCAATTACGGTGTTGAGTTTTGGGCAGATTGAGCAGGAGAGGCTGTGTACGTTGGAAGTTTTAGTAGGCTAAACAAGTTCAGAGGCCAAGTGTTTGTGGTTCGTTTGAGAGGTTACCAGTGGGAGATGAGGACCAGCAAGAGCTTTCAGGGCTGGCACCTTTAGTGTAGGAGCAATCGCTGGACGTTCGCAATTTCGGTGTTGAGCTCTGGCCAGATTGAGCAGGAGAGGCTGTGTACGTTGGAAGTTTTAGTAGGCTAAACAAGTTCAGAGGCCAAGTGTTTGTGGTTCGTTTGAGAGGTTACCAGTGGGAGATGAGGACCAGCAAGAGCTTTCAGGGCTGGCACCTTTAGTGTAGGAGCAATCGCTGGACGTTCACAACATCGGTGTTGAGTTTTGGACACATTGAGCAGGAGAGGCTGTGTACGTTGGAAGTTTTAGTAGTAAACAAGTTCAGAGGCCAAGTGTTTGTGGTTCGTTTGAGAGGTTACCAGTGGGAGATGAGGACCAGCAAGAGCTTTCAGGGCTGGCACCTTTAGTGTAGGAGCAATCCCTGGACGTTCACAACATCGGTGTTGAATTTTGGGCAGATTGAGCAGGAGAGGCTGTGTACGTTGGAAGTTTTAGTAGGCTAAACAAGTTCAGAGGCCAAGTGTTTGTGGTTCGTTTGAGAGGTTACCAGTGGGAGATGAGGACCAGCAAGAGCTTTCAGGGCTGGCACCCTTAGTGTAGGAGCAATCCCTGGACGTTCACAACATCGGTGTTGAGTTTTGGACACATTGAGCAGGAGAGGCTGTGTACGTTGGAAGTTTTAGTAGGCTAAACAAGTTCAGAGGCCAAGTGTTTGTGGTTCGTTTGAGAGGTTACCAGTGGGAGATGAGGACCAGCAAGAGCTTTCAGGGCTGGCACCTTTAGTGTAGGAGCAATCGCTGGACGTTTCGGCAATTTCGGTGTTGAGCTTTGGCCAGGTTGAGCAGGAGAGGCTGTGTACGTTGGAAGTTTTAGTAGGCTAAACAAGTTCGGAGGCCAAGTGTTTGTGGTTCGTTTGAGAGGTTACCAGTGGGAGATGAGGACCAGCAAGAGCTTTCAGGGCTGGCACCTTTAGTGTAGGAGCAATCCCTGGACGTTCACAACATCGGTGTTGAGTTTTGGACACATTGAGCAGGAGAGGCTGTGTACGTTGGAAGTTTTAGTAGGCTAAACAAGTTCAGAGGCCAAGTGTTTGTGGTTCGTTTGAGAGGTTACCAGTGGGAGATGAGGACCAGCAAGAGCTTTCAGGGCTGGCACCTTTAGTGTAGGAGCAATCGCTGGACGTTCGCAATTACGGTGTTGAATTTTGGGCAGATTGAGCAGGAGAGGCTGTGTACGTTGGAAGTTTTAGTAGGCTAAACAAGTTCAGAGGCCAAGTGTTTGTGGTTCGTTTGAGAGGTTACCAGTGGGAGATGAGGACCAGCAAGAGCTTTCAGGGCTGGCACCTTTAGTGTAGGAGCAATCGCTGGACGTTCGCAATTTCGGTGTTGAGCTCTGGCCAGATTGAGCAGGAGAGGCTGTGTACGTTGGAAGTTTTAGTAGGCTAAACAAGTTCAGAGGCCAAGTGTTTGTGGTTCGTTTGAGAGGTTACCAGTGGGAGATGAGGACCAGCAAGAGCTTTCAGGGCTGGCACCTTTAGTGTAGGAGCAATCGCTGGACGTTCACA
The DNA here is from genome assembly GCF_030936135.1 of Gavia stellata. NCBI lineage: Eukaryota > Metazoa > Chordata > Aves > Gaviiformes > Gaviidae > Gavia > Gavia stellata. The sequence goes on along the minus strand of NW_026776278.1, from coordinate 29,858 downwards.
ACATCGGTGTTGAGTTTTGGACACATTGAGCAGGAGAGGCTGTGTACGTTGGAAGTTTTAGTAGGCTAAACAAGTTCAGAGGCCAAGTGTTTGTGGTTCGTTTGAGAGGTTACCAGTGGGAGATGAGGACCAGCAAGAGCTTTCAGGGCTGGCACCTTTAGTGTAGGAGCAATCGCTGGACGTTCACAACATCGGTGTTGAATTTTGGGCAGATTGAGCAGGAGAGGCAGTGTACGTTGGAAGTTTTAGTAGGCTAAACAAGTTCAGAGGCCAAGTGTTTGTGGTTCGTTTGAGAGGTTACCAGTGGGAGATGAGGACCAGCAAGAGCTTTCAGGGCTGGCACCCTTAGTGTAGGAGCAATCCCTGGACGTTCACAACATCGGTGTTGAGTTTTGGACACATTGAGCAGGAGAGGCTGTGTACGTTGGAAGTTTTAGTAGGCTAAACAAGTTCAGAGGCCAAGTGTTTGTGGTTCGTTTGAGAGGTTACCAGTGGGAGATGAGGACCAGCAAGAGCTTTCAGGGCTGGCACCTTTAGTGTAGGAGCAATCGCTGGACGTTCGCAATTTCGGTGTTGAGCTCTGGCCAGGTTGAGCAGGAGAGGCTGTGTACGTTGGAAGTTTTAGTAGGCTAAACAAGTTCGGAGGCCAAGTGTTTGTGGTTCGTTTGAGAGGTTACCAGTGGGAGATGAGGACCAGCAAGAGCTTTCAGGGCTGGCACCTTTAGTGTAGGAGCTATCGCTGGACGTTCGCAATTTCGGTGTTGAGCTCTGGCCAGATTGAGCAGGAGAGGCTGTGTACGTTGGAAGTTTTAGTAGGCTAAACAAGTTCAGAGCCCAAGTGTTTGTGGTTCGTTTGAGAGGTTACCAGTGGGAGATGAGGACCAGCAAGAGCTTTCAGGGCTGGCACCATTAGTGTAGGAGCAATCGCTGGACGTTCGCAATTTCGGTGTTGAGCTCTGGCCAGACTGAGCAGGAGAGGCTGTGTACGTTGGAAGTTTTAGTAGGCTAAACAAGTTCAGAGGCCAAGTGTTTGTGGTTCGTTTGAGAGGTTACCAGTGGGAGATGAGGACCAGCAAGAGCTTTCAGGGCTGGCACCATTAGTGTAGGAGCAATCGCTGGACGTTCACAACATCGGTGTTGAATTTTGGGCAGATTGAGCAGGAGAGGCTGTGTACGTTGGAAGTTTTAGTAGGCTAAACAAGTTCAGAGGCCAAGTGTTTGTGGTTCGTTTGAGAGGTTACCAGTGGGAGATGAGGACCAGCAAGAGCTTTCAGGGCTGGCACCTTTAGTGTAGGAGCAATCGCTGGACGTTTTCAATTTCGGAGTTGAGCTCTGGCCAGATTGATCAGGAGAGGCTGTGTACGTTGGAAGTTTTAGTAGGCTAAACAAGTTCAGAGGCCAAGTGTTTGTGGTTCGTTTGAGAGGTTACCAGTGGGAGATGAGGACCAGCAAGAGCTTTCAGGGCTGGCACCTTTAGTGTAGGAGCAATCGCTGGACGTTCGCAATTTCGGTGTTGAGCTCTGGCCAGATTGATCAGGAGAGGCAGTGTACGTTGGAAGTTTTAGTAGGCTAAACAAATTCAGAGGCCAAGTGTTTGTGGTTCGTTTGAGAGGTTACCAGTGGGAGATGAGGACCAGCAAGAGCTTTCAGGGCTGGCACCTTTAGTGTAGGAGCAATCGCTGGACGTTCGCAATTTCGGTGTTGAGCTCTGGGCAGATTGAGCAGGAGAGGCTGTGTACGTTGGAAGTTTTAGTAGGCTATACGAGTTCAGAGGCCAAGTGTTTGTGGTTCGTTTGAGAGGTTACCAGTGGGAGATGAGGACCAGCAAGAGCTTTCAGGGCTGGCACCTTTAGTGTAGGAGCAATCGCTGGACGTTCACAACATCGGTGTTGAATTTTGGGCAGATTGAGCAGGAGAGGCTGTGTACGTTGGAAGTTTTAGTAGGCTAAACAAGTTCAGAGGCCAAGTGTTTGTGGTTCGTTTGAGAGGTTACCAGTGGGAGATGAGGACCAGCAAGAGCTTTCAGGGCTGGCACCTTTAGTGTAGGAGCAATCGCTGGACGTTTGCAATTTCGGTGTTGAGCTCTGGCCAGATTGAGCAGGAGAGGCTGTGTCCGTTGGAAGTTTTAGTAGGCTAAACAAGTTCAGAGGCCAAGTGTTTGTGGTTCGTTTGAGAGGTTACCAGTGGGAGATGAGGACCAGCAAGAGCTTTCAGGGCTGGCACCTTTAGTGTAGGAGCAATCGCTGGACGTTCACAACATCGGTGTTGAATTTTGGGCAGATTGAGCAGGAGAGGCTGTGTACGTTGGAAGTTTTAGTAGGCTAAACAAGTTCAGAGGCCAAGTGTTTGTGGTTCGTTTGAGAGGTTACCAGTGGGAGATGAGGACCAGCAAGAGCTTTCAGGGCTGGCACCTTTAGTGTAGGAGCAATCGCTGGACGTTTGCAATTTCGGTGTTGAGCTCTGGCCAGATTGAGCAGGAGAGGCTGTGTACGTTGGAAGTTTTAGTAGGCTAAACAAGTTCAGAGGCCAAGTGTTTGTGGTTCGTTTGAGAGGTTACCAGTGGGAGATGAGGACCAGCAAGAGCTTTCAGGGCTGGCACCTTTAGTGTAGGAGCAATCGCTGGACGTTCACAACATCGGTGTTGAATTTTGGGCAGATTGAGCAGGAGAGGCTGTGTACGTTGGAAGTTTTAGTAGGCTAAACAAGTTCAGAGGCCAAGTGTTTGTGGTTCGTTTGAGAGCTTACCAGTGGGAGATGAGGACCAGCAAGAGCTTTCAGGGCTGGCACCTTTAGTGTAGCAGCAATCCCTGGACGTTCGCAATTTCGATGTTGATCTCTGGGCAGATTGAGCAGGAGAGGCTGTGTACGTTGGTGTTTTAGTAGGCTAAACAAGTTCAGAGGCCAAGTGTTTGTGGTTCGTTTGAGAGGTTACCAGTGGGAGATGAGGACCAGCAAGAGTTTTCAGGGCTGGCACCATTAGTGTAGGAGCAATCGCTGGACGTTCGCAGTTTCGGTGTTGAATTTTGGGCGGATTGAGCAGGAGAGGCTGTGTACGTTGGAAGTTTTAGTAGGCTAAACAAGTTCAGAGGCCAAGTGTTTGTGGTTCGTTTGAGAGGTTACCAGTGGGAGATGAGGACCAGCAAGAGCTTTCAGGGCTGGCACCTTTACTGTAGGAGCAATCCCTGGACGTTCACAACATCGGTGTTGAATTTTGGGCAGATTGAGCAGGAGAGGCTGTGTACGTTGGAAGTTTTAGTAGGCTAAACAAGTTCAGAGGCCAAGTGTTTGTGGTTCGTTTGAGAGGTTACCAGTGGGAGATGAGGACCAGCAAGAGCTTTCAGGGCTGGCACCTTTAGTGTAAGAGCAATTGCGGGACGTTCGCAATTTCGGTGTTGAGCTCTGGCCAGATTGAGCAGGAGAGGCTGTGTACGTTGGAAGTTTTAGTAGGCTAAACAAGTTCAGAGGCCAAGTGTTTGTGGTTCGTTTGAGAGGTTACCAGTGGGAGATGAGGACCAGCAAGAGCTTTCAGGGCTGGCACCATTAGTGTAGGAGCAATCGCTGGACGTTCGCAATTTCGGTGTTGAGCTCTGGCCAGATTGAGCAGGAGAGGCTGTGTACGTAGGAAGTTTTAGTAGGCTAAACAAGTTCAGAGGCCAAGTGTTTGTGGTTCGTTTGAGAGGTTACCAGTGGGAGATGAGGACCAGCAAGAGCTTTCAGGGCTGGCACCTTTAGTGTAGGAACAATCCCTGGACGTTCACAACATCGGTGTTGAGTTTTGGACACATTGAGCAGGAGAGGCTGTGTACGTTGGAAGTTTTAGTAGGCTATACGAGTTCAGAGGCCAAGTGTTTGTGGTTCGTTTGAGAGGTTACCAGTGGGAGATGAGGACCAGCAAGAGCTTTCAGGGCTGGCACCTTTAGTGTAGGAGCAATCGCTGGACGTTCGCAATTTCGGTGTTGAGCTCTGGGCAGATTGAGCAGGAGAGGCTGTGTACGTTGGAAGTTTTAGTAGGCTAAACAAGTTCAGAGGCCAAGTGTTTGTGGTTCGTTTGAGAGGTTACCAGTGGGAGATGAGGACCAGCAAGAGCTTTCAGGGCTGGCACCTTTAGTGTAGGAGCAATCGCTGGACGTTCGCAATTACGGTGTTGAATTTTGGGCAGATTGAGCAGGAGAGGCTGTGTACGTTGGAAGTTTTAGTAGGCTAAACAAGTTCAGAGGCCAAGTGTTTGTGGTTCGTTTGAGAGGTTACCAGTGGGAGATGAGGACCAGCAAGAGCTTTCAGGGCTGGCACCTTTAGTGTAAGAGCAATTGCGGGACGTTCGCAATTTCGGTGTTGAGCTCTGGCCAGATTGAGCAGGAGAGGCTGTGTACGTTGGAAGTTTTAGTAGGCTAAACAATTTCAGAGGCCAAGTGTTTGTGGTTCGTTTGAGAGGTTACCAGTGGGAGATGAGGACCAGCAAGAGCTTTCAGGGCTGGCACCTTTAGTGTAGGAGCAATCGCTGGACGTTCGCAATTACGGTGTTGAATTTTGGGCAGATTGAGCAGGAGAGGCTGTGTACGTTGGAAGTTTTAGTAGGCTAAACAAGTTCAGAGGCCAAGTGTTTGTGGTTCGTTTGAGAGGTTACCAGTGGGAGATGAGGACCAGCAAGAGCTTTCAGGGCTGGCACCTTTAGTGTAGGAGCAATCGCTGGACGTTCACAACATCGGTGTTGAATTTTGGGCAGATTGAGCAGGAGAGGCTGTGTACGTTGGAAGTTTTAGTAGGCTAAACAAGTTCAGAGGCCAAGTGTTTGTGGTTCGTTTGAGAGGTTACCAGTGGGAGATGAGGACCAGCAAGAGCTTTCAGGGCTGGCACCTTTAGTGTAGGAGCAATCGCTGGACGTTCACAACATCGGTGTTGAATTTTGGGCAGATTGAGCAGGAGAGGCTGTGTACGTTGGAAGTTTTAGTAGGCTAAACAAGTTCAGAGGCCAAGTGTTTGTGGTTCGTTTGAGAGGTTACCAGTGGGAGATGAGGACCAGCAAGAGCTTTCAGGGCTGGCACCATTAGTGTAGGAGCAATCGCTGGACGTTCGCAATTTCGGTGTTGAGCTCTGGCCAGATTGAGCAGGAGAGGCTGTGTACGTTGGAAGTTTTAGTAGGCTAAACAAGTTCAGAGGCCAAGTGTTTGTGGTTCGTTTGAGAGGTTACCAGTGGGAGATGAGGACCAGCAAGAGCTTTCAGGGCTGGCACCTTTAGTGTAGGAGCAATTGCGGGACGTTCGCAATTTCGGTGTTGAGCTCTGGCCAGATTGAGCAGGAGAGGCTGTGTACGTTGGAAGTTTTAGTAGGCTAAACGAGTTCAGAGGCCAAGTGTTTGTGGTTCGTTTGAGAGGTTACCAGTGGGAGATGAGGACCAGCAAGAGCTTTCAGGGCTGGCACCTTTAGTGTAGGAGCAATCGCTGGACGTTCACAACATCGGTGTTGAATTTTGGGCAGATTGAGCAGGAGAGGCTGTGTACGTTGGAAGTTTTAGTAGGCTAAACAAGTTCAGAGGCCAAGTGTTTGTGGTTCGTTTGAGAGGTTACCAGTGGGAGATGAGGACCAGCAAGAGCTTTCAGGGCTGGCACCTTTAGTGTAGGAGCAATCGCTGGACGTTCGCAATTTCGGAGTTGAGCTCTGGCCAGATTGAGCAGGAGAGGCTGTGTACGTTGGAAGTTTTAGTAGGCTAAACAAGTTCAGAGGCCAAGTGTTTGTGGTTCGTTTGAGAGGTTACCAGTGGGAGATGAGGACCAGCAAGAGCTTTCAGGGCTGGCACCATTAGTGTAGGAGCAATCGCTGGACGTTCGCAATTTCGGTGTTGAGCTCTGGCCAGATTGAGCAGGAGAGGCTGTGTACGTTGGAAGTTTTAGTAGGCTAAACAAGTTCAGAGGCCAAGTGTTTGTGGTTCGTTTGAGAGGTTACCAGTGGGAGATGAGGACCAGCAAGAGCTTTCAGGGCTGGCACCTTTAGTGTAGGAGCAATCGCTGGACGTTCGCAATTTCGGTGTTGAGCTCTGGGCAGATTGAGCAGGAGAGGCTGTGTACGTTGGAAGTTTTAGTAGGCTAAACAAGTTCAGAGGCCAAGTGTTTGTGGTTCGTTTGAGAGGTTACCAGTGGGAGATGAGGACCAGCAAGAGCTTTCAGGGCTGGCACCCTTAGTGTAGGAGCAATCCCTGGACGTTCACAACATCGGTGTTGAGTTTTGGACACATTGAGCAGGAGAGGCTGTGTACGTTGGAAGTTTTAGTAGGCTAAACAAGTTCAGAGGCCAAGTGTTTGTGGTTCGTTTGAGAGGTTACCAGTGGGAGATGAGGACCAGCAAGAGCTTTCAGGGCTGGCACCTTTAGTGTAGGAGCAATCGCTGGACGTTCGCAATTTCGGTGTTGAGCTCTGGCCAGGTTGAGCAGGAGAGGCTGTGTACGTTGGAAGTTTTAGTAGGCTAAACAAGTTCGGAGGCCAAGTGTTTGTGGTACGTTTGAGAGGTTACCAGTGGGAGATGAGGACCAGCAAGAGCTTTCAGGGCTGGCACCTTTAGTGTAGGAGCTATCGCTGGACGTTCGCAATTTCGGTGTTGAGCTCTGGCCAGATTGAGCAGGAGAGGCTGTGTACGTTGGAAGTTTTAGTAGGCTAAACAAGTTCAGAGGCCAAGTGTTTGTGGTTCGTTTGAGAGGTTACCAGTGGGAGATGAGGACCAGCAAGAGCTTTCAGGGCTGGCACCATTAGTGTAGGAGCAATCGCTGGACGTTCGCAATTTCGGTGTTGAGCTCTGGCCAGACTGAGCAGGAGAGGCTGTGTACGTTGGAAGTTTTAGTAGGCTAAACAAGTTCAGAGGCCAAGTGTTTGTGGTTCGTTTGAGAGGTTACCAGTGGGAGATGAGGACCAGCAAGAGCTTTCAGGGCTGGCACCATTAGTGTAGGAGCAATCCCTGGACGTTCACAACATCGGTGTTGAATTTTGGGCAGATTGAGCAGGAGAGGCTGTGTACGTTGGAAGTTTTAGTAGGCTAAACAAGTTCAGAGGCCAAGTGTTTGTGGTTCGTTTGAGAGGTTACCAGTGGGAGATGAGGACCAGCAAGAGCTTTCAGGGCTGGCACCTTTAGTGTAGGAGCAATCGCTGGACGTTTTCAATTTCGGAGTTGAGCTCTGGCCAGATTGATCAGGAGAGGCTGTGTACGTTGGAAGTTTTAGTAGGCTAAACAAGTTCAGAGGCCAAGTGTTTGTGGTTCGTTTGAGAGGTTACCAGTGGGAGATGAGGACCAGCAAGAGCTTTCAGGGCTGGCACCTTTAGTGTAGGAGCAATCGCTGGACGTTCACAATTTCGGTGTTGAATTTTGGGCAGATTGAGCAGGAGAGGCTGTGTACGTTGGAAGTTTTAGTAGGCTAAACAAGTTCAGAGGCCAAGTGTTTGTGGTTCGTTTGAGAGGTTACCAGTGGGAGATGAGGACCAGCAAGAGCTTTCAGGGCTGGCACCTTTAGTGTAGGAGCAATCGCTGGACGTTCGCAATTTCGGTGTTGAGCTCTGGGCAGATTGAGCAGGAGAGGCTGTGTACGTTGGAAGTTTAGTAGGCTATACGAGTTCAGAGGCCAAGTGTTTGTGGTTCGTTTGAGAGGTTACCAGTGGGAGATGAGGACCAGCAAGAGCTTTCAGGGCTGGCACCTTTAGTGTAGGAGCAATCGCTGGATGTTCACAACATCGGTGTTGAATTTTGGGCAGATTGAGCAGGAGAGGCTGTGTACGTTGGAAGTTTTAGTAGGCTAAACAAGTTCAGAGGCCAAGTGTTTGTGGTTCGTTTGAGAGGTTACCAGTGGGAGATGAGGACCAGCAAGAGCTTTCAGGGCTGGCACCTTTAGTGTAGGAGCAATCGCTGGACGTTTGCAATTTCGGTGTTGAGCTCTGGCCAGATTGAGCAGGAGAGGCTGTGTACGTTGGAAGTTTTAGTAGTCTAAACAAGTTCAGAGGCCAAGTGTTTGTGGTTCGTTTGAGAGGTTACCAGTGGGAGATGAGGACCAGCAAGAGCTTTCAGGGCTGGCACCTTTAGTGTAGGAGCAATCGCTGGACGTTCGCAATTTTGGTGTTGAGCTCTGGCCAGATTGAGCAGGAGAGGCTGTGTACGTTGGAAGTTTTAGTAGGCTAAACAAGTTCAGAGGCCAAGTGTTTGTGGTTCGTTTGAGAGGTTACCAGTGGGAGATGAGGACCAGCAAGAGCTTTCAGGGCTGGCACCTTTAGTGTAGGAGCAATCCCTGGACGTTCACAACATCGGTGTTGAATTTTGGGCAGATTGAGCAGGAGAGGCTGTGTACGTTGGAAGTTTTAGTAGGCTAAACAAGTTCAGAGGCCAAGTGTTTTTGGTTCGTTTGAGAGGTTACCAGTGGGAGATGAGGACCAGCAAGAGCTTTCAGGGCTGGCACCTTTAGTGTAGGAGCAATCGCTGGACGTTCACAACATCGGTGTTGAATTTTGGGCAGATTGAGCAGGAGAGGCTGTGTACGTTGGAAGTTTTAGTAGGCTAAACAAGTTCAGAGGCCAAGTGTTTGTGGTTCGTTTGAGAGGTTACCAGTGGGAGATGAGGACCAGCAAGAGCTTTCAGGGCTGGCACCTTTAGTGTAGGAGCAATCCCTGGACGTTCACAACATCGGTGTTGAATTTTGGGCAGATTGAGCAGGAGAGGCTGTGTACGTTGGAAGTTTTAGTAGGCTAAACAAGTTCAGAGGCCAAGTGTTTGTGGTTCGTTTGAGAGGTTACCAGTGGGAGATGAGGACCAGCAAGAGCTTTCAGGGCTGGTACCTTTAGTGTAGGAGCAATCGCTGGACGTTCACAACATCGGTGTTGAATTTTGGGCAGATTGAGCAGGAGAGGCTGTGTACGTTGGAAGTTTTAGTAGGCTAAACAAGTTCAGAGGCCAAGTGTTTGTGGTTCATTTGAGAGGTTACCAGTGGGAGATGAGGACCAGCAAGAGCTTTCAGGGCTGGCACCTTTAGTGTAGGAGCAATCGCTGGACGTTTGCAATTTCAGTGTTGAGCTCTGGCCAGATTGAGCAGGAGAGGCTGTGTACGTTGGAAGTTTTAGTAGGCTAAACAAGTTCAGAGGCCAAGTGTTTGTGGTTCGTTTGAGAGGTTACCAGTGGGAGATGAGGACCAGCAAGAGCTTTCAGGGCTGGCACCTTTAGTGTAGGAGCAATCGCTGGACGTTCGCAATTTCGGTGTTGAGCTCTGGCCAGATTGAGCAGGAGAGGCTGTGTACGTTGGAAGTTTTAGTAGGCTAAACAAGTTCAGAGGCCAAGTGTTTGTGGTTCGTTTGAGAGGTTACCAGTGGGAGATGAGGACCAGCAAGAGCTTTCAGGGCTGGCACCTTTAGTGTAGGAGCAATCGCTGGACGTTCACAACATCGGTGTTGAATTTTGGGCAGATTGAGCAGGAGAGGCTGTGTACGTTGGAAGTTTTAGTAGGCTAAACAAGTTCAGAGGCCAAGTGTTTGTGGTTCATTTGAGAGGTTACCAGTGGGAGATGAGGACCAGCAAGAGCTTTCAGGGCTGGCACCTTTAGTGTAGGAGCAATCGCTGGACGTTTGCAATTTCGGTGTTGAGCTCTGGCCAGATTGAGCAGGAGAGGCTGTGTACGTTGGAAGTTTTAGTAGGCTAAACAAGTTCAGAGGCCAAGTGTTTGTGGTTCGTTTGAGAGGTTACCAGTGGGAGATGAGGACCAGCAAGAGCTTTCAGGGCTGGCACCTTTAGTGTAGGAGCAATCCCTGGACGTTCACAACATCGGTGTTGAATTTTGGGCAGATTGAGCAGGAGAGGCTGTGTACGTTGGAAGTTTTAGTAGGCTAAACAAGTTCAGAGGCCAAGTGTTTGTGGTTCGTTTGAGAGGTTACCAGTGGGAGATGAGGACCAGCAAGAGCTTTCAGGGCTGGCACCTTTAGTGTAGCAGCAATCCCTGGACGTTCGCAATTTCGATGTTGATCTCTGGGCAGATTGAGCAGGAGAGGCTGTGTACGTTGGAAGTTTTAGTAGCCTAAACAAGTTCAGAGGCCAAGTGTTTGTGGTTCGTTTGAGAGGTTACCAGTGGGAGATGAGGACCAGCAAGAGTTTTCAGGGCTGGCACCTTTAGTGTAGGAGCAATCGCTGGACGTTTGCAGTTTCGGTGTTGAATTTTGGGCGGATTGAGCAGGAGAGGCTGTGTACGTTGGAAGTTTTAGTAGGCTAAACAAGTTCAGAGGCCAAGTGTTTGTGGTTCGTTTGAGAGGTTACCAGTGGGAGATGAGGACCAGCAAGAGCTTTCAGGGCTGGCACCTTTAGTGTAGGAGCAATCCCTGGACGTTCACAACATCGGTGTTGAATTTTGGGCAGATTGAGCAGGAGAGGCTGTGTACGTTGGAAGTTTTAGTAGGCTAAACAAGTTCAGAGGCCAAGTGTTTGTGGTTCGTTTGAGAGGTTACCAGTGGGAGATGAGGACCAGCAAGAGCTTTCAGGGCTGGCACCTTTAGTGTAGGAGCAATCGCTGGACGTTCGCAATTTCGGTGTTGAATTTTGGACAGATGGAGCAGGAGAGGCTGTGTACGTTGGAAGTTTTAGTAGGCTAAACAAGTTCAGAGGCCAAGTGTTTGTGGTTCGTTTGAGAGGTTACCAGTGGGAGATGAGGACCAGCAAGAGCTTTCAGGGCTGGCACCTTTAGTGTAGGAGCAATCCCTGGACGTTCACAACATCGGTGTTGAATTTTGGGCAGATTGAGCAGGAGAGGCTGTGTACGTTGGAAGTTTTAGTAGGCTAAACAAGTTCAGAGGCCAAGTGTTTGTGGTTCGTTTGAGAGGTTACCAGTGGGAGATGAGGACCAGCAAGAGCTTTCAGGGCTGGCACCTTTAGTGTAGGAGCAATTGCGGGACGTTCGCAATTTCGGTGTTGAGCTCTGGCCAGATTGAGCAGGAGAGGCTGTGTACATTGGAAGTTTTAGTAGGCTAAACAAGTTCAGAGGCCAAGTGTTTGTGGTTCGTTTGAGAGGTTACCAGTGGGAGATGAGGACCAGCAAGAGCTTTCAGGGCTGGCACCATTAGTGTAGGAGCAATCGCTGGACGTTCGCAATTTCGGTGTTGAGCTCTGGCCAGATTGAGCAGGAGAGGCTGTGTACGTTGGAAGTTTTAGTAGGCTAAACAAGTTCAGAGGCCAAGTGTTTGTGGTTCGTTTGAGAGGTTACCAGTGGGAGATGAGGACCAGCAAGAGCTTTCAGGGCTGGCACCTTTAGTGTAGGAGCAATCGCTGGACGTTCGCAATTTCGGTGTTGAGCTCTGGCCAGATTGAGCAGGAGAGGCTGTGTACGTTGGAAGTTTTAGTAGGCTAAACAAGTCCAGAGGCCAAGTGTTTGTGGTTCGTTTGAGAGGTTACCAGTGGGAGATGAGGACCAGCAAGAGCTTTCAGGGCTGGCACCTTTAGTATAGGAGCAATCCCTGGACGTTCACAACATCGGTGTTGAATTTTGGGCAGATTGAGCAGGAGAGGCTGTGTACGTTGGAAGTTTTAGTAGGCTAAACAAGTTCAGAGGCCAAGTGTTTGTGGTTCGTTTGAGAGGTTACCAGTGGGAGATGAGGACCAGCAAGAGCTTTCAGGGCTGGCACCTTTAGTGTAGGAGCAATCGCTGGACGTTCGCAATTACGGTGTTGAATTTTGGGCAGATTGAGCAGGAGAGGCTGTGTACGTTGGAAGTTTTAGTAGGCTAAACAAGTTCAGAGGCCAAGTGTTTGTGGTTCGTTTGAGAGGTTACCAGTGGGAGATGAGGACCAGCAAGAGCTTTCAGGGCTGGCACCTTTAGTGTAGGAGCAATCCCTGGACGTTCACAACATCGGTGTTGAATTTTGGGCAGATTGAGCAGGAGAGGCTGTGTACGTTGGAAGTTTAATAGGCTAAACAAGTTCAGAGGCCAAGTGTTTGTGGTTCGTTTGAGAGGTTACCAGTGGGAGATGAGGACCAGCAAGAGCTTTCAGGGCTGGCACCTTTAGTGTAGGAGCAATCGCTGGACGTTCACAACATCGGTGTTGAATTTTGGGCAGATTGAGCAGGAGAGGCAGTGTACGTTGGAAGTTTTAGTAGGCTAAACAAGTTCAGAGGCCAAGTGTTTGTGGTTCGTTTGAGAGGTTACCAGTGGGAGATGAGGACCAGCAAGAGTTTTCAGGGCTGGCACCTTTAGTGTAGGAGCAATCGCTGGACGTTCGCAATTTCGCTGTTGAATTTTGGCCAGATTGAGCAGGAGAGGCTGTGTACGTTGGAAGTTTTAGTAGGCTAAACAAGTTCAGAGGCCAAGTGTTTGTGGTTCGTTTGAGAGGTTACCAGTGGGAGATGAGGACCAGCAAGAGCTTTCAGGGCTGGCACCATTAGTGTAGGAGCAATCCCTGGACGTTCACAACATCAGTGTTGAATTTTGGCAGATTGAGCAGGAGAGGCTGTGTCCGTTGGAAGTTTTAGTAGGCTAAACAAGTTCAGAGGCCAAGTGTTTGTGGTTCGTTTGAGAGGTTACCAGTGGGAGATGAGGACCAGCAAGAGCTTTCAGGGCTGGCACCTTTAGTGTAGGAGCAATCGCTGGACGTTCACAACATCGGTGTTGAATTTTGGGCAGATTGAGCAGGAGAGGCTGTGTACGTTGGAAGTTTTAGTAGGCTATACGAGTTCAGAGGCCAAGTGTTTGTGGTTCGTTTGAGAGGTTACCAGTGGGAGATGAGGACCAGCAAGAGCTTTCAGGGCTGGCACCTTTCGTGTAGGAGCAATCGCTGGACGTTCGCAATTTCGGTGTTGAGCTCTGGCCAGATTGAGCAGGAGAGGCTGTGTACGTTGGAAGTTTTAGTAGGCTAAACAAGTTCAGAGGCCAAGTGTTTGTGGTTCGTTTGAGAGGTTACCAGTGGGAGATGAGGACCAGCAAGAGCTTTCAGGGCTGGCACCTTTAGTGTAGGAGCAATCGCTGGACGTTCGCAGTTTCGGTGTTGAATTTTGGGCAGATTGAGCAGGAGATGCTGTGTACGTTGGAAGTTTTAGTAGGCTAAACAAGTTCAGAGGCCAAGTGTTTGTGGTTCGTTTGAGAGGTTACCAGTGGGAGATGAGGACCAGCAAGAGCTTTCAGGGCTGGCACCTTTAGTGTAGGAGCAATCGCTGGACGTTCACAACATCGGTGTTGAATTTTGGGCAGATTGAGCAGGAGAGGCTGTGTACGTTGGAAGTTTTAGTAGGCTAAACAAGTTCAGAGGCCAAGTGTTTGTGGTTCGTTTGAGAGGTTACCAGTGGGAGATGAGGACCAGCAAGAGCTTTCAGGGCTGGCACCTTTAGTGTAGGAGCAATCCCTGGACGTTCACAACATCGGTGTTGAATTTTGGGCAGATTGAGCAGGAGAGGCTGTGTACGTTGGAAGTTTTAGTAGGCTAAACAAGTTCAGAGGCCAAGTGTTTGTGGTTCGTTTGAGAGGTTACCAGTGGGAGATGAGGACCAGCAAGAGCTTTCAGGGCTGGCACCTTTAGTGTAGGAGCAATCGCTGGACGTTCGCAATTTCGGTGTTGAGCTCTGGCCAGATTGAGCAGGAGAGGCTGTGTACGTTGGAAGTTTTAGTAGGCTAAACAAGTCCAGAGGCCAAGTGTTTGTGGTTCGTTTGAGAGGTTACCAGTGGGAGATGAGGACCAGCAAGAGCTTTCAGGGCTGGCACCTTTAGTATAGGAGCAATCCCTGGACGTTCACAACATCGGTGTTGAATTTTGGGCAGATTGAGCAGGAGAGGCTGTGTACGTTGGAAGTTTTAGTAGGCTAAACAAGTTCAGAGGCCAAGTGTTTGTGGTTCGTTTGAGAGGTTACCAGTGGGAGATGAGGACCAGCAAGAGCTTTCAGGGCTGGCACCTTTAGTGTAGGAGCAATCGCTGGACGTTCGCAATTACGGTGTTGAATTTTGGGCAGATTGAGCAGGAGAGGCTGTGTACGTTGGAAGTTTTAGTAGGCTAAACAAGTTCAGAGGCCAAGTGTTTGTGGTTCGTTTGAGAGGTTACCAGTGGGAGATGAGGACCAGCAAGAGCTTTCAGGGCTGGCACCTTTAGTGTAGGAGCAATCCCTGGACGTTCACAACATCGGTGTTGAATTTTGGGCAGATTGAGCAGGAGAGGCTGTGTACGTTGGAAGTTTTAGTAGGCTAAACAAGTTCAGAGGCCAAGTGTTTGTGGTTCGTTTGAGAGGTTACCAGTGGGAGATGAGGACCAGCAAGAGCTTTCAGGGCTGGCACCTTTAGTGTAGGAGCAATCGCTGGACGTTCACAACATCGGTGTTGAATTTTGGGCAGATTGAGCAGGAGAGGCAGTGTACGTTGGAAGTTTTAGTAGGCTAAACAAGTTCAGAGGCCAAGTGTTTGTGGTTCGTTTGAGAGGTTACCAGTGGGAGATGAGGACCAGCAAGAGCTTTCAGGGCTGGCACCATTAGTGTAGGAGCAATCCCTGGACGTTCACAACATCAGTGTTGAATTTTGGGCAGATTGAGCAGGAGAGGCTGTGTCCGTTGGAAGTTTTAGTAGGCTAAACAAGTTCAGAGGCCAAGTGTTTGTGGTTCGTTTGAGAGGTTACCAGTGGGAGATGAGGACCAGCAAGAGCTTTCAGGGCTGGCACCTTTAGTGTAGGAGCAATCGCTGGACGTTCACAACATCGGTGTTGAATTTTGGGCAGATTGAGCAGGAGAGGCTGTGTACGTTGGAAGTTTTAGTAGGCTATACGAGTTCAGAGGCCAAGTGTTTGTGGTTCGTTTGAGAGGTTACCAGTGGGAGATGAGGACCAGCAAGAGCTTTCAGGGCTGGCACCTTTCGTGTAGGAGCAATCGCTGGACGTTCGCAATTTCGGTGTTGAGCTCTGGCCAGATTGAGCAGGAGAGGCTGTGTACGTTGGAAGTTTTAGTAGGCTAAACAAGTTCAGAGGCCAAGTGTTTGTGGTTCGTTTGAGAGGTTACCAGTGGGAGATGAGGACCAGCAAGAGCTTTCAGGGCTGGCACCTTTAGTGTAGGAGCAATCGCTGGACGTTCGCAGTTTCGGTGTTGAATTTTGGGCAGATTGAGCAGGAGAGGCTGTGTACGTTGGAAGTTTTAGTAGGCTAAACAAGTTCAGAGGCCAAGTGTTTGTGGTTCGTTTGAGAGGTTACCAGTGGGAGATGAGGACCAGCAAGAGCTTTCAGGGCTGGCACCTTTAGTGTAGGAGCAATCGCTGGACGTTCACAACATCGGTGTTGAATTTTGGGCAGATTGAGCAGGAGAGGCTGTGTACGTTGGAAGTTTTAGTAGGCTAAACAAGTTCAGAGGCCAAGTGTTTGTGGTTCGTTTGAGAGGTTACCAGTGGGAGATGAGGACCAGCAAGAGCTTTCAGGGCTGGCACCTTTAGTGTAGGAGCAATCCCTGGACGTTCACAACATCGGTGTTGAATTTTGGGCAGATTGAGCAGGAGAGGCTGTGTACGTTGGAAGTTTTAGTAGGCTAAACAAGTTCAGAGGCCAAGTGTTTGTGGTTCGTTTGAGAGGTTACCAGTGGGAGATGAGGACCAGCAAGAGCTTTCAGGGCTGGCACCTTTAGTGTAGCAGCAATCCCTGGACGTTCGCAATTTCGATGTTGATCTCTGGGCAGATTGAGCAGGAGAGGCTGTGTACGTTGGAAGTTTTAGTAGGCTAAACAAGTTCAGAGGCCAAGTGTTTGTGGTTCGTTTGAGAGGTTACCAGTGGGAGATGAGGACCAGCAAGAGTTTTCAGGGCTGGCACCATTAGTGTAGGAGCAATCGCTGGACGTTCGCAGTTTCGGTGTTGAATTTTGGGCGGATTGAGCAGGAGAGGCTGTGTACGTTGGAAGTTTTAGTAGGCTAAACAAGTTCAGAGGCCAAGTGTTTGTGGTTCGTTTGAGAGGTTACCAGTGGGAGATGAGGACCAGCAAGAGCTTTCAGGGCTGGCACCTTTAGTGTAGGAGCAATCCCTGGACGTTCACAACATCGGTGTTGAATTTTGGGCAGATTGAGCAGGAGAGGCTGTGTACGTTGGAAGTTTTAGTAGGCTAAACAAGTTCAGAGGCCAAGTGTTTGTGGTTCGTTTGAGAGGTTACCAGTGGGAGATGAGGACCAGCAAGAGCTTTCAGGGCTGGCACCTTTAGTGTAGGAGCAATCGCTGGACGTTCGCAATTTCGGTGTTGAATTTTGGACAGATGGAGCAGGAGAGGCTGTGTACGTTGGAAGTTTTAGTAGGCTAAACAAGTTCAGAGGCCAAGTGTTTGTGGTTCGTTTGAGAGGTTACCAGTGGGAGATGAGGACCAGCAAGAGCTTTCAGGGCTGGCACCTTTAGTGTAGGAGCAATCCCTGGACGTTCACAACATCGGTGTTGAATTTTGGGCAGATTGAGCAGGAGAGGCTGTGTACGTTGGAAGTTTTAGTAGGCTAAACAAGTTCAGAGGCCAAGTGTTTGTGGTTCGTTTGAGAGGTTACCAGTGGGAGATGAGGACCAGCAAGAGCTTTCAGGGCTGGCACCATTAGTGTAGGAGCAATTGCGGGACGTTCGCAATTTCGGTGTTGAGCTCTGGCCAGATTGAGCAGGAGAGGCTGTGTACGTTGGAAGTTTTAGTAGGCTAAACAAGTTCAGAGGCCAAGTGTTTGTGGTTCGTTTGAGAGGTTACCAGCGGGAGATGAGGACCAGCAAGAGCTTTCAGGGCTGGCACCATTAGTGTAGGAGCAATCGCTGGACGTTCGCAATTTCGGTGTTGAGCTCTGGCCAGATTGAGCAGGAGAGGCTGTGTACGTTGGAAGTTTTAGTAGGCTAAACAAGTTCAGAGGCCAAGTGTTTGTGGTTCGTTTGAGAGGTTACCAGTGGGAGATGAGGACCAGCAAGAGCTTTCAGGGCTGGCACCTTTAGTGTAGGAGCAATCGCTGGACGTTCGCAATTTCGGTGTTGAGCTCTGGCCAGATTGAGCAGGAGAGGCTGTGTACGTTGGAAGTTTTAGTAGGCTAAACAAGTTCAGAGGCCAAGTGTTTGTGGTTCGTTTGAGAGGTTACCAGTGGGAGATGAGGACCAGCAAGAGCTTTCAGGGCTGGCACCTTTAGTATAGGAGCAATCCCTGGACGTTCACAACATCGGTGTTGAATTTTGGGCAGATTGAGCAGGAGAGGCTGTGTACGTTGGAAGTTTTAGTAGGCTAAACAAGTTCAGAGGCCAAGTGTTTGTGGTTCGTTTGAGAGGTTACCAGTGGGAGATGAGGACCAGCAAGAGCTTTCAGGGCTGGCACCTTTAGTGTAGGAGCAATCGCTGGACGTTCACAACATCGGTGTTGAATTTTGGGCAGATTGAGCAGGAGAGGCTGTGTACGTTGGAAGTTTTAGTAGGCTAAACAAGTTCAGAGGCCAAGTGTTTGTGGTTTGTTTGAGAGGTTACCAGTGGGAGATGAGGACCAGCAAGAGCTTTCAGGGCTGGCACCTTTAGTGTAGGAGCAATCGCTGGACGTTCACAACATCGGTGTTGAATTTTGGGCAGATTGAGCAGGAGAGGCTGTGTACGTTGGAAGTTTTAGTAGGCTAAACAAGTTCAGAGGCCAAGTGTTTGTGGTTCGTTTGAGAGGTTACCAGTGGGAGATGAGGACCAGCAAGAGCTTTCAGGGCTGGCACCTTTAGTGTAGGAGCAATCGCTGGACGTTCACAACATCGGTGTTGAATTTTGGGCAGATTGAGCAGGAGAGGCAGTGTACGTTGGAAGTTTTAGTAGGCTAAACAAGTTCAGAGGCCAAGTGTTTGTGGTTCGTTTGAGAGGTTACCAGTGGGAGATGAGGACCAGCAAGAGTTTTCAGGGCTGGCACCTTTAGTGTAGGAGCAATCGCTGGACGTTCGCAATTTCGGTGTTGAGCTCTGGCCAGATTGAGCAGGAGAGGCTGTGTACGTTGGAAGTTTTAGTAGGCTAAACAAGTTCAGAGGCCAAGTGTTTGTGGTTCGTTTGAGAGGTTACCAGTGGGAGATGAGGACCAGCAAGAGCTTTCAGGGCTGGCACCTTTAGTGTAGGAGCAATCGCTGGACGTTCACAACATCGGTGTTGAATTTTGGGCAGATTCAGCAGGAGAGGCTGTGTACGTTGGAAGTTTTAGTAGGCTAAACAAGTTCAGAGGCCAAGTGTTTGTGGTTCGTTTGAGAGGTTACCAGTGGGAGATGAGGACCAGCAAGAGTTTTCAGGGCTGGCACCTTTAGTGTAGGAGCAATCGCTGGACGTTCGCAATTTCGGTGTTGAGCTCTGGCCAGATTGAGCAGGAGAGGCTGTGTACGTTGGAAGTTTTAGTAGGCTAAACAAGTTCAGAGGCCAAGTGTTTGTGGTTCGTTTGAGAGGTTACCAGCGGGAGATGAGGACCAGCAAGAGCTTTCAGGGCTGGCACCATTAGTGTAGGAGCAATCGCTGGACGTTCGCAATTTCGGTGTTGAGCTCTGGCCAGATTGAGCAGGAGAGGCTGTGTACGTTGGAAGTTTTAGTAGGCTAAACAAGTTCAGAGGCCAAGTGTTTGTGGTTCGTTTGAGAGGTTACCAGTGGAGATGAGGACCAGCAAGAGCTTTCAGGGCTGGCACCTTTAGTGTAGGAGCAATCGCTGGACGTTCGCAATTTCGGTGTTGAGCTCTGGCCAGATTGAGCAGGAGAGGCTGTGTACGTTGGAAGTTTTAGTAGGCTAAACAAGTTCAGAGGCCAAGTGTTTGTGGTTCGTTTGAGAGGTTACCAGTGGGAGATGAGGACCAGCAAGAGCTTTCAGGGCTGGCACCTTTAGTATAGGAGCAATCCCTGGACGTTCACAACATCGGTGTTGAATTTTGGGCAGATTGAGCAGGAGAGGCTGTGTACGTTGGAAGTTTTAGTAGGCTAAACAAGTTCAGAGGCCAAGTGTTTGTGGTTCGTTTGAGAGGTTACCAGTGGGAGATGAGGACCAGCAAGAGCTTTCAGGGCTGGCACCTTTAGTGTAGGAGCAATCGCTGGACGTTCACAACATCGGTGTTGAATTTTGGGCAGATTGAGCAGGAGAGGCTGTGTACGTTGGAAGTTTTAGTAGGCTAAACAAGTTCAGAGGCCAAGTGTTTGTGGTTTGTTTGAGAGGTTACCAGTGGGAGATGAGGACCAGCAAGAGCTTTCAGGGCTGGCACCTTTAGTGTAGGAGCAATCGCTGGACGTTCACAACATCGGTGTTGAATTTTGGGCAGATTGAGCAGGAGAGGCTGTGTACGTTGGAAGTTTTAGTAGGCTAAACAAGTTCAGAGGCCAAGTGTTTGTGGTTCGTTTGAGAGGTTACCAGTGGGAGATGAGGACCAGCAAGAGCTTTCAGGGCTGGCACCTTTAGTGTAGGAGCAATCGCTGGACGTTCACAACATCGGTGTTGAATTTTGGGCAGATTGAGCAGGAGAGGCAGTGTACGTTGGAAGTTTTAGTAGGCTAAACAAGTTCAGAGGCCAAGTGTTTGTGGTTCGTTTGAGAGGTTACCAGTGGGAGATGAGGACCAGCAAGAGTTTTCAGGGCTGGCACCTTTAGTGTAGGAGCAATCGCTGGACGTTCGCAATTTCGGTGTTGAGCTCTGGCCAGATTGAGCAGGAGAGGCTGTGTACGTTGGAAGTTTTAGTAGGCTAAACAAGTTCAGAGGCCAAGTGTTTGTGGTTCGTTTGAGAGGTTACCAGTGGGAGATGAGGACCAGCAAGAGCTTTCAGGGCTGGCACCTTTAGTGTAGGAGCAATCGCTGGACGTTCACAACATCGGTGTTGAATTTTGGGCAGATTGAGCAGGAGAGGCTGTGTACGTTGGAAGTTTTAGTAGGCTAAACAAGTTCAGAGGCCAAGTGTTTGTGGTTCGTTTGAGAGGTTACCAGTGGGAGATGAGGACCAGCAAGAGTTTTCAGGGCTGGCACCTTTAGTGTAGGAGCAATCGCTGGACGTTCGCAATTTCGGTGTTGAGCTCTGGCCAGATTGAGCAGGAGAGGCTGTGTACGTTGGAAGTTTTAGTAGGCTAAACAAGTTCAGAGGCCAAGTGTTTGTGGTTCGTTTGAGAGGTTACCAGTGGGAGATGAGGACCAGCAAGAGCTTTCAGGGCTGGCACCTTTAGTGTAGGAGCAATCGCTGGACGTTCGCAATTTCGCTGTTGAATTTTGGCCAGATTGAGCAGGAGAGGCTGTGTACGTTGGAAGTTTTAGTAGGCTAAACAAGTTCAGAGGCCAAGTGTTTGTGGTTCGTTTGAGAGGTTACCAGTGGGAGATGAGGACCAGCAAGAGCTTTCAGGGCTGGCACCATTAGTGTAGGAGCAATCGCTGGACGTTCGCAATTTCGCTGTTGAATTTTGGGCAGATTGAGCAGGAGAGGCTGTGTACGTTGGAAGTTTTAGTAGGCTAAACAAGTTCAGAGGCCAAGTGTTTGTGGTTCGTTTGAGAGGTTACCAGTGGGAGATGAGGACCAGCAAGAGCTTTCAGGGCTGGCACCTTTAGTGTAGGAGCAATCGCTGGACGTTCACAACATCGGTGTTGAATTTTGGACACATTGAGCAGGAGAGGCTGTGTACGTTGGAAGTTTTAGTAGGCTATACGAGTTCAGAGGCCAAGTGTTTGTGGTTCGTTTGAGAGGTTACCAGTGGGAAATGAGGACCAGCAAGAGCTTTCAGGGCTGGCACCTTTAGTGTAGGAGCAATCGCTGGACGTTCGCAATTTCGGTGTTGAGCTCTGGCCAGATTGAGCAGGAGAGGCTGTGTACGTTGGAAGTTTTAGTAGGCTAAACGAGTTCAGAGGCCAAGTGTTTGTGGTTCGTTTGAGAGGCTACCAGTGGGAGATGAGGACCAGCAAGAGCTTTCAGTGCTGGCACCTTTAGTGTAGGAGCAATCGCTGGACGTTCGCAATTTCGGTGTTGAGCTCTGGCCAGATTGAGCAGGAGAGGCTGTGTACGTTGGAAGTTTTAGTAGGCTAAACAAGTTCAGAGCCCAAGTGTTTGTGGTTCGTTTGAGAGGTTACCAGTGGGAGATGAGGACCAGCAAGAGCTTTCGGTGCTGGCACCTTTAGTGTAGGAGCAATCGCTGGACGTTCGCAATTTCGGTGTTGAGCTCTGGCCAGATTGAGCAGGAGAGGCTGTGTACGTTGGAAGTTTTAGTAGGCTAAACAAGTTCAGAGGCCAAGTGTTTGTGGTTCATTTGAGAGGTTACCAGTGGGAGATGAGGACCAGCAAGAGCTTTCAGGGCTGGCACCTTTAGTGTAGGAGCAATCCCTGGACGTTCACAACATCGGTGTTGAATTTTGGGCAGATTGAGCAGGAGAGGCTGTGTACGTTGGAAGTTTTAGTAGGCTAAACAAGTTCAGAGGCCAAGTGTTTGTGGTTCGTTTGAGAGGTTACCAGTGGGAGATGAGGACCAGCAAGAGCTTTCAGGGCTGGCACCTTTAGTGTAGGAGCAATCGCTGGACGTTCACAACATCGGTGTTGAATTTTGGGCAGATTGAGCAGGAGAGGCTGTGTACGTTGGAAGTTTTAGTAGGCTAAACAAGTTCAGAGGCCAAGTGTTTGTGGTTCGTTTGAGAGGTTACCAGTGGGAGATGAGGACCAGCAAGAGCTTTCAGGGCTGGCACCTTTAGTGTAGGAGCAATCCCTGGACGTTCACAACATCGGTGTTGAATTTTGGGCAGATTGAGCAGGAGAGGCTGTGTACGTTGGAAGTTTTAGTAGGCTAAACAAGTTCAGAGGCCAAGTGTTTGTGGTTCGTTTGAGAGGTTACCAGTGGGAGATGAGGACCAGCAAGAGCTTTCAGGGCTGGCACCTTTAGTGTAGCAGCAATCCCTGGACGTTCGCAATTTCGATGTTGATCTCTGGGCAGATTGAGCAGGAGAGGCTGTGTACGTTGGAAGTTTTAGTAGCCTAAACAAGTTCAGAGGCCAAGTGTTTGTGGTTCGTTTGAGAGGTTACCAGTGGGAGATGAGGACCAGCAAGAGTTTTCAGGGCTGGCACCATTAGTGTAGGAGCAATCGCTGGACGTTCGCAGTTTCGGTGTTGAATTTTGGGCGGATTGAGCAGGAGAGGCTGTGTACGTTGGAAGTTTTAGTAGGCTAAACAAGTTCAGAGGCCAAGTGTTTGTGGTTCGTTTGAGAGGTTACCAGTGGGAGATGAGGACCAGCAAGAGCTTTCAGGGCTGGCACCTTTAGTGTAGGAGCAATCCCTGGACGTTCACAACATCGGTGTTGAATTTTGGGCAGATTGAGCAGGAGAGGCTGTGTACGTTGGAAGTTTTAGTAGGCTAAACAAGTTCAGAGGCCAAGTGCTTGTGGTTCGTTTGAGAGGTTACCAGTGGGAGATGAGGACCAGCAAGAGCTTTCAGGGCTGGCACCTTTAGTGTAGGAGCAATCGCTGGACGTTCGCAATTTCGGTGTTGAATTTTGGACAGATGGAGCAGGAGAGGCTGTGTACGTTGGAAGTTTTAGTAGGCTAAACAAGTTCAGAGGCCAAGTGTTTGTGGTTCGTTTGAGAGGTTACCAGTGGGAGATGAGGACCAGCAAGAGCTTTCAGGGCTGGCACCTTTAGTGTAGGAGCAATCCCTGGACGTTCACAACATCGGTGTTGAATTTTGGGCAGATTGAGCAGGAGAGGCTGTGTACGTTGGAAGTTTTAGTAGGCTAAACAAGTTCAGAGGCCAAGTGTTTGTGGTTCGTTTGAGAGGTTACCAGTGGGAGATGAGGACCAGCAAGAGCTTTCAGGGCTGGCACCTTTAGTGTAGGAGCAATTGCGGGACGTTCGCAATTTCGGTGTTGAGCTCTGGCCAGATTGAGCAGGAGAGGCTGTGTACGTTGGAAGTTTTAGTAGGCTAAACAAGTTCAGAGGCCAAGTGTTTGTGGTTCGTTTGAGAGGTTACCAGCGGGAGATGAGGACCAGCAAGAGCTTTCAGGGCTGGCACCATTAGTGTAGGAGCAATCGCTGGACGTTCGCAATTTCGGTGTTGAGCTCTGGCCAGATTGAGCAGGAGAGGCTGTGTACGTTGGAAGTTTTAGTAGGCTAAACAAGTTCAGAGGCCAAGTGTTTGTGGTTCGTTTGAGAGGTTACCAGTGGGAGATGAGGACCAGCAAGAGCTTTCAGGGCTGGCACCTTTAGTGTAGGAGCAATCGCTGGACGTTCGCAATTTCGGTGTTGAGCTCTGGCCAGATTGAGCAGGAGAGGCTGTGTACGTTGGAAGTTTTAGTAGGCTAAACAAGTTCAGAGGCCAAGTGTTTGTGGTTCGTTTGAGAGGTTACCAGTGGGAGATGAGGACCAGCAAGAGCTTTCAGGGCTGGCACCTTTAGTGTAGGAGCAATCGCTGGACGTTCACAACATCGGTGTTGAATTTTGGGCAGATTGAGCAGGAGAGGCTGTGTACGTTGGAAGTTTTAGTAGGCTAAACAAGTTCAGAGGCCAAGTGTTTGTGGTTCGTTTGAGAGGTTACCAGTGGGAGATGAGGACCAGCAAGAGCTTTCAGGGCTGGCACCTTTAGTGTAGGAGCAATCGCTGGACGTTCACAACATCGGTGTTGAATTTTGGGCAGATTGAGCAGGAGAGGCTGTGTACGTTGGAAGTTTTAGTAGGCTAAACAAGTTCAGAGGCCAAGTGTTTGTGGTTCGTTTGAGAGGTTACCAGTGGGAGATGAGGACCAGCAAGAGCTTTCAGGGCTGGCACCTTTAGTGTAGGAGCAATCGCTGGACGTTCACAACATCGGTGTTGAATTTTGGGCAGATTGAGCAGGAGAGGCTGTGTACGTTGGAAGTTTTAGTAGGCTAAACAAGTTCAGAGGCCAAGTGTTTGTGGTTCGTTTGAGAGGTTACCAGTGGGAGATGAGGACCAGCAAGAGCTTTCAGGGCTGGCACCTTTAGTGTAGGAGCAATCGCTGGACGTTCACAACATCGGTGTTGAATTTTGGGCAGATTGAGCAGGAGAGGCAGTGTACGTTGGAAGTTTTAGTAGGCTAAACAAGTTCAGAGGCCAAGTGTTTGTGGTTCGTTTGAGAGGTTACCAGTGGGAGATGAGGACCAGCAAGAGTTTTCAGGGCTGGCACCTTTAGTGTAGGAGCAATCGCTGGACGTTCGCAATTTCGGTGTTGAGCTCTGGCCAGATTGAGCAGGAGAGGCTGTGTACGTTGGAAGTTTTAGTAGGCTAAACAAGTTCAGAGGCCAAGTGTTTGTGGTTCGTTTGAGAGGTTACCAGTGGGAGATGAGGACCAGCAAGAGCTTTCAGGGCTGGCACCTTTAGTGTAGGAGCAATCGCTGGACGTTCACAACATCGGTGTTGAATTTTGGGCAGATTGAGCAGGAGAGGCTGTGTACGTTGGAAGTTTTAGTAGGCTAAACAAGTTCAGAGGCCAAGTGTTTGTGGTTCGTTTGAGAGGTTACCAGTGGGAGATGAGGACCAGCAAGAGTTTTCAGGGCTGGCACCTTTAGTGTAGGAGCAATCGCTGGACGTTCGCAATTTCGGTGTTGAGCTCTGGCCAGATTGAGCAGGAGAGGCTGTGTACGTTGGAAGTTTTAGTAGGCTAAACAAGTTCAGAGGCCAAGTGTTTGTGGTTCGTTTGAGAGGTTACCAGTGGGAGATGAGGACCAGCAAGAGCTTTCAGGGCTGGCACCTTTAGTGTAGGAGCAATCGCTGGACGTTCGCAATTTCGGTGTTGAGCTCTGGCCAGATTGAGCAGGAGAGGCTGTGTACGTTGGAAGTTTTAGTAGGCTAAACAAGTTCAGAGGCCAAGTGTTTGTGGTTCGTTTGAGAGGTTACCAGTGGGAGATGAGGACCAGCAAGAGCTTTCAGTGCTGGCACCTTTAGTGTAGGAGCAATCGCTGGACGTTCGCAATTTCGGTGTTGAGCTCTGGCCAGATTGAGCAGGAGAGGCTGTGTACGTTGGAAGTTTTAGTAGGCTAAACAAGTTCAGAGGCCAAGTGTTTGTGGTTCATTTGAGAGGTTACCAGTGGGAGATGAGGACCAGCAAGAGCTTTCAGGGCTGGCACCTTTAGTGTAGGAGCAATCGCTGGACGTTCACAACATCGGTGTTGAATTTTGGGCAGATTCAGCAGGAGAGGCTGTGTACGTTGGAAGTTTTAGTAGGCTAAACAAGTTCAGAGGCCAAGTGTTTGTGGTTCGTTTGAGAGGTTACCAGTGGGAGATGAGGACCAGCAAGAGCTTTCAGGGCTGGCACCTTTAGTGTAGGAGCAATCGCTGGACGTTCACAACATCGGTGTTGAATTTTGGGCAGATTGAGCAGGAGAGGCTGTGTACGTTGGAAGTTTTAGTAGGCTAAACAAGTTCAGAGGCCAAGTGTTTGTGGTTCGTTTGAGAGGTTACCAGTGGGAGATGAGGACCAGCAAGAGCTTTCAGGGCTGGCACCTTTAGTGTAGGAGCAATCCCTGGACGTTCACAACATCGGTGTTGAATTTTGGGCAGATTGAGCAGGAGAGGCTGTGTACGTTGGAAGTTTTAGTAGGCTAAACAAGTTCAGAGGCCAAGTGTTTGTGGTTCGTTTGAGAGGTTACCAGTGGGAGGACCAGCAAGAGCTTTCAGGGCTGGCACCTTTAGTGTAGCAGCAATCCCTGGACGTTCGCAATTTCGATGTTGATCTCTGGGCAGATTGAGCAGGAGAGGCTGTGTACGTTGGAAGTTTTAGTAGCCTAAACAAGTTCAGAGGCCAAGTGTTTGTGGTTCGTTTGAGAGGTTACCAGTGGGAGATGAGGACCAGCAAGAGCTTTCAGGGCTGGCACCTTTAGTGTAGAGCAATCGCTGGACGTTCGCAATTTCGGTGTTGAATTTTGGACAGATGGAGCAGGAGAGGCTGTGTACGTTGGAAGTTTTAGTAGGCTAAACAAGTTCAGAGGCCAAGTGTTTGTGGTTCGTTTGAGAGGTTACCAGTGGAGATGAGGACCAGCAAGAGCTTTCAGGGCTGGCACCTTTAGTGTAGGAAGCAATCCCTGGACGTTCACAACATCGGTGTTGAATTTTGGGCAGATTGAGCAGGAGAGGCTGTGTACGTTGGAAGTTTTAGTAGGCTAAACAAGTTCAGAGGCCAAGTGTTTGTGGTTCGTTTGAGAGGTTACCAGTGGGAGATGAGGACCAGCAAGAGCTTTCAGGGCTGGCACCTTTAGTGTAGGAGCAATTGCGGGACGTTCGCAATTTCGGTGTTGAGCTCTGGCCAGATTGAGCAGGAGAGGCTGTGTACGTTGGAAGTTTTAGTAGGCTAAACAAGTTCAGAGGCCAAGTGTTTGTGGTTTCGTTTGAGAGGTTACCAGCGGGAGATGAGGACCAGCAAGAGCTTTCAGGGCTGGCACCATTAGTGTAGGAGCAATCGCTGGACGTTCGCAATTTCGGTGTTGAGCTCTGGCCAGATTGAGCAGGAGAGGCTGTGTACGTTGGAAGTTTTAGTAGGCTAAACAAGTTCAGAGGCCAAGTGTTTGTGGTTCGTTTGAGAGGTTACCAGTGGGAGATGAGGACCAGCAAGAGCTTTCAGGGCTGGCACCTTTAGTGTAGGAGCAATTGCGGGACGTTCGCAATTTCGGTGTTGAGCTCTGGCCAGATTGAGCAGGAGAGGCTGTGTACGTTGGAAGTTTTAGTAGGCTAAACAAGTTCAGAGGCCAAGTGTTTGTGGTTCGTTTGAGAGGTTACCAGTGGGAGATGAGGACCAGCAAGAGCTTTCAGGGCTGGCACCTTTAGTATAGGAGCAATCCCTGGACGTTCACAACATCGGTGTTGAATTTTGGGCAGATTGAGCAGGAGAGGCTGTGTACGTTGGAAGTTTTAGTAGGCTAAACAAGTTCAGAGGCCAAGTGTTTGTGGTTCGTTTGAGAGGTTACCAGTGGGAGATGAGGACCAGCAAGAGCTTTCAGGGCTGGCACCCTTAGTGTAGGAGCAATCGCTGGACGTTCACAACATCGGTGTTGAATTTTGGGCAGATTGAGCAGGAGAGGCAGTGTACGTTGGAAGTTTTAGTAGGCTAAACAAGTTCAGAGGCCAAGTGTTTGTGGTTCGTTTGAGAGGTTACCAGTGGGAGATGAGGACCAGCAAGAGTTTTCAGGGCTGGCACCTTTAGTGTAGGAGCAATTGCGGGACGTTCGCAATTTCGGTGTTGAGCTCTGGCCAGATTGAGCAGGAGAGGCTGTGTACGTTGGAAGTTTTAGTAGGCTAAACAAGTTCAGAGGCCAAGTGTTTGTGGTTCGTTTGAGAGGTTACCAGTGGGAGATGAGGACCAGCAAGAGCTTTCAGGGCTGGCACCTTTAGTGTAGGAGCAATCGCTGGACGTTCGCAATTTCGGTGTTGAATTTTGGCCAGATTGAGCAGGAGAGGCTGTGTACGTTGGAAGTTTTAGTAGGCTAAACAAGTTCAGAGGCCAAGTGTTTGTGGTTCGTTTGAGAGGTTACCAGTGGGAGATGAGGACCAGCAAGAGCTTTCAGGGCTGGCACCTTTAGTGTAGGAGCAATCCCTGGACGTTCACAACATCGGTGTTGAATTTTGGGCAGATTGAGCAGGAGAGGCTGTGTCCGTTGGAAGTTTTAGTAGGCTAAACAAGTTCAGAGGCCAAGTGTTTGTGGTTCGTTTGAGAGGTTACCAGTGGGAGATGAGGACCAGCAAGAGCTTTCAGGGCTGGCACCTTTAGTGTAGGAGCAATCGCTGGACGTTCACAACATCGGTGTTGAATTTTGGGCAGATTGAGCAGGAGAGGCTGTGTACGTTGGAAGTTTTAGTAGGCTAAACAAGTTCAGAGGCCAAGTGTTTGTGGTTCGTTTGAGAGGTTACCAGTGGGAGATGAGGACCAGCAAGAGCTTTCAGGGCTGGCACCATTAGTGTAGGAGCAATCGCTGGACGTTCGCAATTTCGCTGTTGAATTTTGGGCAGATTGAGCAGGAGAGGCTGTGTACGTTGGAAGTTTTAGTAGGCTAAACAAGTTCAGAGGCCAAGTGTTTGTGGTTCGTTTGAGAGGTTACCAGTGGGAGATGAGGACCAGCAAGAGCTTTCAGGGCTGGCACCTTTAGTGTAGGAGCAATCCCTGGACGTTCACAACATCGGTGTTGAATTTTGGACACATTGAGCAGGAGAGGCTGTGTACGTTGGAAGTTTTAGTAGGCTATACGAGTTCAGAGGCCAAGTGTTTGTGGTTCGTTTGAGAGGTTACCAGTGGGAAATGAGGACCAGCAAGAGCTTTCAGGGCTGGCACCTTTAGTGTAGGAGCAATCGCTGGACGTTCGCAATTTCGGTGTTGAGCTCTGGCCAGATTGAGCAGGAGAGGCTGTGTACGTTGGAAGTTTTAGTAGGCTAAACGAGTTCAGAGGCCAAGTGTTTGTGGTTCGTTTGAGAGGCTACCAGTGGGAGATGAGGACCAGCAAGAGCTTTCAGTGCTGGCACCTTTAGTGTAGGAGCAATCGCTGGACGTTCGCAATTTTGGTGTTGAGCTCTGGCCAGATTGAGCAGGAGAGGCTGTGTACGTTGGAAGTTTTAGTAGGCTAAACAAGTTCAGAGGCCAAGTGTTTGTGGTTCGTTTGAGAGGTTACCAGTGGGAGATGAGGACCAGCAAGAGCTTTCAGGGCTGGCACCTTTAGTGTAGGAGCAATCCCTGGACGTTCACAACATCGGTGTTGAATTTTGGGCAGATTCAGCAGGAGAGGCTGTGTACGTTGGAAGTTTTAGTAGGCTAAACAAGTTCAGAGGCCAAGTGTTTGTGGTTCGTTTGAGAGGTTACCAGTGGGAGATGAGGACCAGCAAGAGCTTTCAGGGCTGGCACCATTAGTGTAGGAGCAATCGCTGGACGTTCGCAATTTCGGTGTTGAATTTTGGCCAGATTGAGCAGGAGAGGCTGTGTACGTTGGAAGTTTTAGTAGGCTAAACAAGTTCAGAGGCCAAGTGTTTGTGGTTCGTTTGAGAGGTTACCAGTGGGAGATGAGGACCAGCAAGAGCTTTCAGGGCTGGCACCTTTACTGTAGGAGCAATCCCTGGACGTTCACAACATCAGTGTTGAATTTTGGGCAGATTGAGCAGGAGAGGCTGTGTACGTTGGAAGTTTTAGTAGGCTAAACAAGTTCAGAGGCCAAGTGTTTGTGGTTCGTTTGAGAGGTTACCAGTGGGAGATGAGGACCAGCAAGAGCTTTCAGGGCTGGCACCTTTAGTGTAGGAGCAATCGCTGGACGTTCACAACATCGGTGTTGAATTTTGGGCAGATTGAGCAGGAGAGGCTGTGTACGTTGGAAGTTTTAGTAGGCTAAACAAGTTCAGAGGCCAAGTGTTTGTGGTTCGTTTGAGAGGTTACCAGTGGGAGATGAGGACCAGCAAGAGCTTTCAGGGCTGGCACCTTTAGTGTAGGAGCAATCCCTGGACGTTCACAACATCGGTGTTGAATTTTGGGCAGATTGAGCAGGAGAGGCTGTGTACGTTGGAAGTTTTAGTAGGCTAAACAAGTTCAGAGGCCAAGTGTTTGTGGTTCGTTTGAGAGGTTACCAGTGGGAGATGAGGACCAGCAAGAGCTTTCAGTGCTGGCACCTTTAGTGTAGGAGCAATCGCTGGACGTTCGCAATTTCGGTGTTGAGCTCTGGCCAGATTGAGCAGGAGAGGCTGTGTACGTTGGAAGTTTTAGTAGGCTAAACAAGTTCAGAGGCCAAGTGTTTGTGGTTCGTTTGAGAGGTTACCAGTGGGAGATGAGGACCAGCAAGAGCTTTCAGGGCTGGCACCTTTAGTGTAGGAGCAATCCCTGGACGTTCACAACATCGGTGTTGAATTTTGGGCAGATTGAGCAGGAGAGGCTGTGTACGTTGGAAGTTTTAGTAGGCTAAACAAGTTCAGAGGCCAAGTGTTTGTGGTTCGTTTGAGAGGTTACCAGTGGGAGATGAGGACCAGCAAGAGCTTTCAGGGCTGGCACCATTAGTGA